>NW_016690436.1:23954-40002 GCF_001604755.1 Lepidothrix coronata
TGCCCACGGGGAACATCCCATGGAAAGCAATCCCCCTTTGCCCACGGGGAACATCCCATGGAAAGCAATCCCCCTTTGCCCACGGGGAACATCCCATGGAAAGCAATCCCCCTTTGCCCACAGGGACTATCCCGACCCCCCTGTCCCGGGCAGCTCCTTTGGGGGTGTTCCCAGTGGAGCACTGCTGTGTAATCCCCCCGGGTGGGAGGTGTTGAGCTCTCAGCACACACAGTGCCCTTGGGGATGTTTAGTTGGGGTTTGGCAGGCAGGGGTGACCCCACCCTCCCTGCTGCCCAGCCCCGTGCCCGGAGGGTGCCCCTGCAGTGCCCAGGGAGGGCTGGGAGCATCTCTGCCTCCACCTCAGCTTGGGCCTTCCTTCATTTCAAATGCAGCACAAAGGAACTTCTCTTTACATTCTGAGATTTCAGCTGTTTCCATTTGCAGTTTGTAATTTCTTCACAGAGAGGTTTCTTTTGCCTTATATTTTATTCAAGCTTTTCCTGACAGTTTTTGGTAAATACTGTGTTTGTTTGTGCATCATTTACAGCTGATTCTTCAGCTTTGGGCAGATGTCATTTCTCACTGATTGGTGCTCTCCTATTTATGAGTTACATTTGTTTCACCTGAGACAAAAATCCTTTGCCCTCAGCACATGTTATTGCCCTGATTATTAGTTTTTGTTTACAGATAGGGGTTTGATTTTATTATGTAAATAATATTCTGCTCTGATAAAGATGGCTGAGCCAAGTCAGAATTCACAAGAGTGTTTATAAATATTTATTCCTACCTTTTTCCAGGTTTTATCTGTGCTCTGAAACACTCCTGAAACACCCTGCTGTGTCTTGGATAGCCTAATGTTAGATATCTCAGGTATTTTTCTTAATTGATACAGGGTGGTAGTGATAAAGAAAAGGTATTTTACCTTTTGTCTTACAGGTGGCTTTTTTTATTCTGTGTCTGATGCAGATACTGCAGATACTGGTTTCTTAAGAAGCTGTTAAAACTGCTGGGATGACGAATTAAAATGTTCTGTATCTGTTATAAGGTAACTAGGCAGAACGAGATTAAAATTTGAAGAGACAAGACTGAAATGTGTGCTGGTTTGGGTTTGTTGAGTGTCTTTTCTGATGAGCTTGTACTGCCTGTAAAACCCTTGCTGGTGCTCAGATGAGCTCTGAAATGTCCCCTGATCACGGTGACATTGGCTGCACTGCCCTCCTGCTGGGAACACGCCTGGGCTCTGGCAGGTGCCAGGGAATCACTGCTGCTGCAGTCATCTCCATGGCAGCTAGGGGAGATTAAAGCAGGAGATTTCTCAGATGATTTTGCCAATAATGATTAAAACAAAATAGTGTTTCATTATCTTTCATATGATTTCATGGAGATTAGAGGGAATAATCCAAATTTTTGGGGGATTTAAAAATTAACCATTCTGCTTGCAGCATGTTTGAAGATTAGGCATTTGAATCAGCTTCTATCTATGAAGATGTTCACAGCTTTGTTAAGATGCATTCTGAGTTCCCAGCTTTAGTTAGTTTAAAGATATTAACAAGCGATACTTTATTTTTCATTTTCCTCTCATTCTGTGGTGGAGAAGCACAATAATGTTTTCCAACGTAATAATAATAATAATTAGTTTCTTGTATCAGGCTTAGAACACAGTGAAGGGGAATGTAGACCTGGGGAGTGTGACATTTCTGTAGTGTTGGTAGGGCTCAGAGCAGGGGGCAATCAGTGCTCTTATTCCTCTTCTCTGAGCTGAAACTCAGAAGATTTAGAAGTTCTGAAATGTCAAAAGTTCTGAAGGAGTACTTGCTGAAGTTCTAAGGTTTACCTTGCTGGACTGTTTGCTAAATTTAGAGGGTTTGGGTCTATGGGATTGAATAAAGAAGCACCCAAGGAGGTGACACCACTGGCTTTCCATGATCAGGTTTTTCTAAGAGGAAGTTAATGGATTTGTTATTAGAGCTGAACCCCCCCCCCCCAGAAAATGTCAGTGCCAGTCTCTGCTCTGGTTACAGCTGTGGCTGGCTCTGACCTGGGTGAGCTCTGACCTGCTCTGTGTGTGTATGTGCTTTCATGGCAAACACCCTGCTGGGAAATCATGGCCTCCCTGGGGCTAATCAGATCATCTCTGGGGAATAACTTAAAAATCCGGTGTTAGAAGGAACTCCTGGCACATTTCCCTTTTAAATACCCACCAGCCTTCCCAGTGACAGCCAGTGCAAGATGGAAGCAGATGGAACTTGTAGGTTTTGGAAACAGAGTCACAGTTGTCCTTTGTTTTGAAGTGCTGATATTTTCCTCTTGCTGGCAAAGGCCTTTCCCCAGTGCATCCCCTGTGGAACTGGGTGAGGGCACTGCCCAGCACACCCGGGGCACAGAGGGTGGGCTGAGCTGCCAGACCTCAGTGTGTGCCAGGGGGGCAGAGACACCAGGGAGTCCCGGGAGCTGAGTGCCCACAGGAGCTGAAACCACAATTCCCAGGTCTGAGCACACTGCTCAGAGGGGGTTGCACTGTGTTCCCCCCACGCTCAGCCTGCCCTGTCTGTGGGTCTGTCTGTGCCCTGTGTGCCTTGGCCCTGCTCTCACTGGGGACATTTCTGCCTTAGGGGAAAGCAGCAGGGCAGGAATGTCTGCAATGTTACAGCAGTTTCTAACACAGCAGGTACTTCTGCTGTTTGTTTCCAGGTGCTGCTTAGGATCATACAGTTTAACATGTTAGAATTATGCTCTGCTAAAACAAAAATTCACTTTTCTGGATTTTCTGTTTTCTAAAGGAGAGTGTTCTGTGGTTACCTGGCAGGTATGTTCAGTGAACATCTCAGTTTTCTAGAGCTGCAGCCATTTATAGTACAAGTCCCACCTGCTTTCCATTAGAACTTGAATTTATAAATTATTTACATGCTTTTGGAAAAAAATCTCTTCTGTCTTATAAATTCTTTCCTCCCCTTTACTGTACCAGAATAATGGGTTTAATTAGGGCCCTATAAACATGCTAGTTCTGTATCAGTCAGCTGCAGTTCTCACCAGGGATTTTATTCAGTTTATTCCATTTCCCATGTGACTTCCAGAGATGAAATCTCACAACTTGAGTGTGAGCCGACCATGTAGGAGGGGACAGTGACGTGTCATTGTCTGAACAGAGATGGAAGCTGTTTGAGACTGTCTGAGAACAGTGCCTGGGGTTAAATGGATGCTCTGGAACATGGAGCCCTGCCACAAAAGCACAGCAGTCTGGTAAAGGATGTCCTTGGGTGGTAACATTGCCGGTCCCTCAGTGGCAGGAGGAGGTGGGGAGCAGCCCCAGGCCCGGTGCTGGAGTGGCTCCCAAGCACATCTGGGGTGGAGCCCATGGCAGGCGTGTCTGCAGAGCGGGGCTGGCACAGCTGGAGCACAGGGGGGAACTTGGGCCCTGAACAAATTCCAGTACATTTTTAAGTGGGAAGAGTGGTTTGGGACAGGAGGTGTGTCTTGGAGTTTCAAGCATTCCTGGTCTCCTCTTCAGTAATTTTTGGAAGGTTTAGGTTGGAAAATAGGCCCAGTAGAACGTAAGTTGTGTCTGTATCTGGCAGTGGGGAAGCTGTCTAAGATTTTCTGTACGTAAACTATGAGAGAAAACAAGGTGCAGTCTTGTGTTGCTCATGATCCAGTTTGAGAAATATGAAGAAATACTAAACTTCATAATCTATCCACATCTCTGTCATTCCTAACGAGCCTACTCTCCTAAATTAAAGGTGCTCTGTATGTAATTTGAATATATCTTATTATAATAGAATCTTCTCTTCGCTCTTCCTAGATTTAGCAACTGTAATTTAGATTTCATATTTCCATCTGAAGTTAATTGTTATTCCTCCTAGTTCAGAAGCTGCCAGTGGTGCCTAATAAAGAGCACTCAAGGTAAATTATGCTTCATGTCAATTAATTTAAATTTTGTGCCAGCGTTCAGAAGAGATCCACCCCATCCCATAAACATTATTAGCATTACAGCACTGTTTCTTTGGGGAAATTATTGTGTATATGAAATAAGATTTTTGGAGTGAAAATTTCTTCTGGCCAAAGCCCACAGTGCTCTGCCTTGCTCTTACTACTTTCAAATTGTGTACTTCTGGCAGCTCTTTCAATACATGTTTCCAACATAATAATTTTCCATACACACTTTTCCCCAGAATGACAGTTAGGGATTGGGCATAGAAAGGGTTCTTTTAGGACACGGTGGTGGAAGGGAAGAAATCCTGACTGTGTGATGCAGAGGTTCAGGAAAGCCTTGGTGCGGTGCAGTGCACACAGAAACCAAACCCACCGTGCTGGGCACTGGGGAGCTCAGCCAAGGATCCCAGAGCCCTTGGAATGAGCAGGGCCCTGTGCCCTCGGAACAGGCTCGAGGCACACAGAGAGGAGAGGCTGTGAGGTGTCCCCAGCACCCGGGGAAACTCCTCCTGCAGAAACCAAACCACTGCCCTGTTCCTACAGCACCTCGGGGGGATGTTGGATCACATGTACTGACTCCAGGGTCGGTGGGACACCAATGAGCCATCAGGACTGCAGGGCAGGGGCAGGGATGGGATTGAAAAGGTAGGAGTTCAAAATTTAATCTGTATATTGTAAGTCGTATGAGGAGCAGCTGAGGGAGCTGGGGGGGCTCAGCCTGGAGAAAAGGAGGCTCAGGGGGGACCTTCTGGCTCTGCAACCCCCTGACAGGAGGGGGGAGCCGGGGGGGTCGGGCTCTGCTCCCCGGGAACAAGGGACAGGAGGAGAGGGAACGGCCTCAAGCTGTGCCAGGGGAGGGTCAGGTGGGACATCAGGAGGAATTTCTCCCTGGAAAGGGTGGTCAGGCATTGGAATGGGTTGCCCAGGGAGGTTTGGAGTGCCCAGCCCTGGAGGTGTCCCAAGAAGGCCTGGCTGTGGCACTCAGTGCTCTGGGCTGGGGGACAAGGTGGGCATCAGGCTGGGAGGGCTTTTCCAACCCCAGGGATTCTGTGATAACCTGTGTTTACAGGAGAGCAAATAATAATAAGTAAGCCCCAAATAATGAGATCTTTGGGCCATTATTAACATGATCTGACTTGCACCAGTTCCTCAAAGTGGATTTGAAACTTTTTCATCTCAATCCTAATGGAAGATCAGAGCATTGATCCTTTTTATTGTCACAGTGGCTTAATTTGGCAAGTGTGACAATCTGACTGAACTGTTGAGTATCAGGGTTCAGACCCCTGGGGGGTCACAGAGTGGAACCCCCAGTTGTGCAGGTGCTGTTCACTGCTGGGGTGGAGTGCAAAGACTTCAGAAAATCTATGTCAGACTTCAGAAACAACTTGAAGTCTTTAAGCCAAATGAGCTATATTTGATTCTGCTATAGAAAGTCCCAATTTCTCCTCATCCCTTCCATCATTTTTCAGATTCCCTCTCAGTGGAGCAGGATGGGCAGTTTACCCTCCAGGTGACGAGGTCAGGTCATTACATCTCCAGAAAGGCCAAATATAGAATTCTTTTCTTTCTGAGAACTCCATCAGGAGCTGTATTCCTTTTGATATGCAGCTGTATTAGGTTTTTCTGCAGTATTCTGTTCCCAGTCCTTCTGTGCCTCCTGTTTTTTTGGGCATTGCAGAGGAGCTGTTCTGTTCCCAGCTGCTGCACTTTGGTGGGGGTGATTGTTGTGTTTGCTTGGCATTTGTACTGAAGGTTCCCCAGCAGCTTGTTTATAATTATCCTGCACACTACAGTTCAAATAGATAATATCAGATATTTCTCAATATCTGATAGACCTGTTGTTACCACTGTGACTGTGTCACACGAAAGGCAGCAAAAGGACACAGCCTCGTTTTTGAGATGGAGATTCCTGTGGTGTGTTGTGGTTCTGGGGAGAACAACCCAGACTACAATTTTTGGCTGCTACACACCCTGTGTTCTCCCTGCCAGGAGGATGGGATTTAGCTGCAGTTATTAGTCCTCTGCTTTTCCCACTCTGGCATCAGGGATATTTGGAACAACATATTTGTGTCACTGGAAGTAGGTGCCCCAGTTACAGATCTCACCTGCCCTGCGCTGTTGTTGAGACAAGTTCCTGTCCTGAGGATTATTCTGCAAATAGTAAATCTGGTTGGATCCCAAGTCCAAACCTTCACCAAGGGCCCACCTGCCCCACTGGCTGTGTTGTGTTGTGTGTTGGCCAGTTTGCTGCTGGGCACACGAGGAGGACACGGCACACTGCACACAAAGCCCTGGGGGCAAACACGGGCTGAAGTTACACATCATTGTGGTGTCTGGGAGTTCTGGGGGCAAGGAACAGGTTGCAATGCCTGTGGGACACGTTGTATGGGGTCAGGAGTTAAGTTTGCCAGGCACTTTGGACCAGTGTGTATGTGCAAAATTAATAACAAAGTGTTCAGGCAGACATTCGGGTAACATTTTTTTTAGATGTTCTTTTTTTCCCTATATATGTTGATTTCCCTCCACACTGTGCATTTATTTGAAGCCTCACCAAGATGATATTAAATGCTGGATCACTTGTGTGTTTTGGTCACATGTTCTCTGATTTTTGAGTCAGGAAACAGGATTCTTAAGGGTAGTGGCCTGGGCGTGCTAAATAAATTCTGGTGTAAAGTGAAGGTGGGATCAGCCTGCATGTTCTCTGGGAAAGGTGTGTAAACTCAGCTTCTGTGAGGAGAACCAGGAAAACTTTTGTTGGAACGTTGAAAGAAATCAGAGGAGGATATAGCTGAGTCATGGATATCCAGAATACAGCCCAAATTGTACCAAGTGCTGTGTGTGAATCCCAGCTCAAGTTCCAGTTCTCTGCAGTCAGGCTCAGGATCAGTGCAGGCTGGACATGCACTCATTGAAGGTGACAGGCTCACATTCTTTCCCACACAGCTGACTCTGATCCAACCACCCAAGTGATTGTGGATGGTTTCTGGAATTGGTAGCAGATTAAGAGCCCAGGGCTTGCTTGTCCAGATTTGGTGTATGGCAGTGATGAAATGCCTCTGCCAAAGCCTTTGTAAGAGGATCCTTTTAGGGCCAATCTGAACTCCTGTTTGAGCTCTTTTCTGATTTCATGTGCTGTAGGAGCAGTGATTGAGTTGGAGGAGCTCTCAGCAGCTCTCAGTGGGATCAGTTTATCTGCTGTGGTTCTTGCTGTGCTGACAGTCTCCCCTCTCAGCTGTACCACTCCTGGCTGGTTCTCACACACCCCTGTGCCCACCGTGCCACCACTAATGACCACTGATGACCACTAATGACCATGCCCAGGGGGGCACCAGGTGTGTTGAAAGAACTGTTTCTTGCAGCAGCTCTCCCCCCTCAGCTCTGCCTGAGCTGTGATTTAAGGACAGTGTTTGGTGTCACTGCTGGCACAGCTCGACTGGAATTTCAGGGGCTGAAGGACCTGGTGACCTGCAGCATAACTGCTATTCCAGCAGTTCTACAGGAAAGACAAGCTCAAGATCCAGATTCCCTTCTGTGCTTCATCTCTACTGCTGTATCTGAAGGCAGTGTTTTGGGGTGTAACACCAAAGGCAATGCTGAATTTTTTTCTATAGCCCTTCTGGCGTCATAAGTGAACTGGTAATTACAGCTGGCTGCTCTGGCAGGGGCAGGGCACAGCCCTGTGCTTTGGAAAGTCTCCTGTTAGTCTCTCAGCTGATAAGATAACTTCAACCTCAACAAACAGAATAGGTCAGGTGAAGTCTTCCTTCCTAAAATACATGTATTGATTATGTTATCTCTAATAATAAAATAATTAAATAAAGCACACCACTTTAAATAGAACAAAGGGGCAAATCTCACTAGCCAGATAAAAGGAAGCAAGTCAGAACTGACATTAAAATTGCAAAAGAAAAAGCAAAACTGAATAAAGAGCGAGATTTCCCCCCAGCACGCTGTGCAGTACCATTGCTCATGCAGGATTGCCCTAACACTGAGACAAACAGGCTGCTGCTGGTTCCTCCCTCACTCCCATGTGCTCACAGACACTGGAGTGAGCCTTGGAGCAGCTCCCAGCGGGGTTGCCCTGGGTGCCTCCTCGGGGCTGGTGTCTGACACACAAACGGCACCGACAAAACAAGCTCCTCTTGCACTTGTGTCTGAATAAATGCAGGTGTTTGGCAGCAGGAGCGTCCCAAACCCCAAACATACCGTCCCAACAGAGCAGCTTTTGTTGAGCAATAAGGAAACCTTAACTCCCTCCGTGTGCACGGGGAGAGCAGCTGCAGCTGGTGCTGCGGGGACAGCGGGCAGAGGGGAGGGGATGCTGGGCCTGATGCTGGGCCTGCTCTGTGTCCAGGACCTGCTCTGTGTGCTGGACGTGTGTGGCTGGGCCAGGGCAGCCCTGCTGGGCTGCGTTCACTGCCCTGCTGGGGTGTGTTCACTGCCCTGCTGGGGTGTGTTCACAGCCCTGCTCGGGGTGGTGAGGCCCTGGCACAGGTTGCCCAGAGAAGCTGTGGCTGCCCCATCCCTGGGAGTGTCCAAGGTTGGACGGGGCTTGGAGCAACCTGGGCTAGTGGAAGGTGTCCCTGCCCATGACAGATGGTCTTTAAGGTCCCTTCCAACCCAAACCAGTCTGTGACTATATTAAATAACCCCAAGGATTTGCTGCTAATTCAATATTACTATTTCATTCTCCTCTAATTTATAAATTTGTCTTTAAAAGTGTTTGATTTGAATCTCACTGACGTTATTGTTTGTCAGGAACTAATTCTTGGGATGATCTTGGGATCCATCTGTTGTGGTTTGATCTCAGTACAGACCATCACAGCAGGTGAAAGGTTTGGTCCCTGCAGTCTGCTTGCACAAGGACACACATCAGTGTCACTACCTCAGCAAATATGTGATGCAGGTCACATTCTGTAATGCCACTGCCTGAATTTGTAAAACTGGTCTTTTCTTAGACCTGATTAGATATGAAAACTGAGAAGAAAACAGGTGGCTGAGGAATATTTGATAAATGCTTCCTGACTGAACCCAGCAGTGGACTGGTGGGGTCTGTGAGTGACCCTTCTGGGGTTTGTCCTTCTGAGTGTTTGGTGTTGGCAGAACCTGGCTCCTGCCAAAGTCAGTGAAAAAACTCCTCTGGAATCAGAAGGGGTGGGAGAGTGAACCATGACACAAGTGCTTCAAAAATCCTGTGGGTTGCAGCATTTTGTCTTAGTCCTCCCACTCCTTCAGTTTTATTACTCTTTGTTGGAACAGCAGTTGTTGGTTTGGTGGGACCCATATTCCCACAAAACAGTCCCTGAGGTCCAACTGTGGGAAGTTACAGTGACTGACCCCCAAGGAAAAAGATTCTCCCAGATTCTCATTATTAAAACCCCTGTTCCAGGAGAAAGTTTATTTTATTCATTTTAAGAACCAACCTACTAATAGGTGTTTTGGATTGAATTCAGCCCAGGAGTGAGATTTGCTCACTCTGGAGGAGTCACTACTCGTACTCATCTTGGTGTGGAGAGCAGAACCCTGCCTGGATTATTAACACTGCTTGGTGACTTGGTGATTAATGTGCACGTCAGCATCAGAGACTCTTCCATCGTCTTTTTCCTTTTTTCTGCTCAAAAGACAGTTATATTAATAAAATGAACACCACTCTGTTAGGTTGTTGGGGTTTTTTAAAAAATAGGCAGTCCATTTTTTAAGCTTGTGTGGAACCATCACATTTATTCAATTTGGTCAGTTTAGTTAATAATGGGATTTTGTTTTTCAAAGGAAAAATAGGCTTTAATGTATGGGTGTGTATTTCCATAAAGCCAGAAGCCCAAGGCAGCACAGAAATATGATGCATTCTCATGTGCTCACCACATTTCCATGCACAAATCAAACTAATTGTGTGCATGTTTTTGCTTGGGGCCTTGTGCTTCTGTTTTAAAAGGAGGGTGTCTTTTATTTTGTTTTATCTTAAAGCAGAGTTCCTTAGGAATTCCTGCAGATTGGTTTGGCTCTGCAGCTTGTGGTTGCTGTGGGGCACTTTGGAGACAGTGGGAAGGTCAGGAATGAGACTGGATTTGTGCTCTGGGACTGTAGCAAAGCCAAAGGTGCCACAGAGACTTGGTTCCACAAATCCATGGTGCTTCAACAGCCAGGCTGAGCTCAGGCTGCCAAAAATCCTGCCAGATCATCTTGCACCCTTCTAAGGAAAATGAGGAGAGAAAAGTGCAGCAAGGGCAGATGAGAGGCACAGAAGCAGGGACGCTGTTCCTGAGGCAAGGGTGTGTTATCCCAGACATTCCCAAGGCACGGGGTGGGGGGTCCCAGGGATCTCCACTCCGGTGCTGGAGCACAGCTGGTCTCAGAACCAGCAAAGGTGTTTGTGGTTTCTTGGTGTGTCTTAAAATACAGGCAGAGTCTGTCCTGACTCACATCTCAAAGTGCAGCCAGGAAAGCTGATCCAGCCCACAGAGTGTTCCAGGCTGAGGGGTTCGTTCTGCAGGGGTAGAAATGGGAGTGTAAGATGTGATCTCCTGGTTTGACCTGGGTTCAGCACAGATAAAGCTGTGAATGGAAGGATAGAGCCAGGGGTTTCTGGAGTTGCAGATTGGATGGTGATATATCAGCCAGGGGAGAGGAATCTGAGAGAGTTGTGTGAGAGAGGGAATGTGACCTGCACACAGCACAGTGTGACCCACCTGGGACAAAGGGGAAGGCAGAGACACAGATCCACCTGTCTGGGCTCACAGTAACTCAGGAAGGATTCCACTGCCAAAAGAAAACTGGCTCTTCCGAGGCTCCAAGAAGCTGCCCCTTGGAAGTGTCCCTGCAGCTGGGAAGCCCTGAGTCCCAGAGCCTTCCAGCTTGGGCAGCTGTGGAATGGTCCCAGTGTCTCTGTGTGCTCAGGAGATGACAGGGAGAACTGTTGCTGTTATTTGTGAGGTTCTGCAGAGGATGGTGCTCCTCCCTCCCAGCTGTGGGCTGTGCTTCGTGGGGCAGTGGTCAGTGCAGACCTGTATCCACGTTAGCTGGAGGAAGGGGAACTCTTCCCAGTTTTCTTTGACAGTTCATTGTTTAGTTGCCATCTGGTTGCTGGTGTCAGGAAAAAATGGATTTTGCACCAGGAATAACAATTTTTTTTCTTGTAATGAACAACAGTATCTTTGTTACATGCCTCTGATTAATTGAGTGAGAGGTAAGACCTGGAGGTTCTTGGTTCTTTGTTCTGGTATGAAGTATTTTTGTTAGGAATGGCCAGTTGCCAGCTCAGCTGGTTGGACAGGAGTGAGGAACAGTTTTCATGTCGGGTGTGTGCATGGCACGTTTGGGTTTGGGTTAATCCTGACTCTTCTGTTCATGCACAGTTCATTGATGTGGCTGCTAAAATCTGCAATACACTGACAAGTTACTCACACCCAGTATCCAGCAGGGGCTGGCAGGATGCCTGTGTGTATCCCACAGAAAAAGTGTGCATTCAAAAGTGGAGGAATTCGATCAGCCTTCAGGAATGGCCCTTTGAGGGAGAGGATTGTGTAAATGTTGTAGGAATTGAGTTGGGGAGACTTCAGGGTAACCTCTCTACATTTTTGCTCATGTTGTAAGGTTTAAATTGTTCTCTCAGTCACTTTTGTGATGCCAGGTTATGCCACTCTCCCTCCCCACTTCCCCTGGGATCTGAATGGCTCAGGGGGGTTTTTCCTTGTTGGCAGCTGCTCTGACTACATCTGGTGAGGGGACTGGCCCCTCTCCCTCCTTCCCTCCCTCCCTCCCTCCCTGGCTCCAAAGGCCTTGTGTGTGAATTCTCCTTGGCTCCCTGTGTTTCCCTGCAGCCTCCCTCCTTCAGCCTCCTCCAGTGCTGCCTTTCCTGTGCCTTTACTGTCCCTTTCCCTCCATTTCCATATCCTGAGCAAGCTCCCATCCCTGCTGTTCCTGTTTATACAAGCTGGTTCACATGAAGGAAATTAAGATGTTGTTTAGCCAAACTGTCTCACTGCACATTTTAATTCTCTAGATTTATGATAGAGCAGCTGTGGCTCAGTCCCATTTGAAAAGCTTCTGGGATCTTTTCCTGTAAGTGTGAAGTGATATAAACCCTTGGAAGGGGAGAAAGATTTTATCTAAAGCAATAACAGTAAAATCTGTTTATGTTCATGCTGTTCGTAATACAGGACTGATGCATTCTTTTAGCAGGGAATTTGTACCTATATGTAATTTTAGCCCAGTTGCCATAAGGGTTGGAGTCTCTCTAAAAAGCCCCCAAAGTGCTGCTGTTCACCAGCAGTTCTTTTAGAATTGAGGGGAAGGGGGGTCAGGTGCAGTTTAGCTGACATGCCAAGCAGGTCTCAGTGTGTATGAACACACGTTGCTCACAAGTCTGGTGCAAAACCTTGGTACAGAAGCAGTCACTGCCTGATCCAGCCAGTCAGTGCTGAATTCTGCCCTGAAGGAAGAGGAAAGGAAGAAAATTCCCTGTAGAAAGACTTCAGGAGTGAGAGTGCAGGAGGATTTGCTGTAGAGGACAATTTGGGTTTGTGATGCTCCCCTTGCCTGGGGAAGCATCCTGGTGACATCCAGAGGAATTCAGAAGAGGTCTGATAAGGCATTATTTTATTAGCTTCTTGGATCAGCTACAAAATCCATGTGACATTTACTCTTAGGTGGCAATAGACAGTTTATCACTGAGGAAGATCACAATCTGAGTTTTTCCTCTAGGTTGTACTGCTCTGCTTGTCACTGTGGGGACTGAACCAAAAGGGATTGAAACTGGTGCTGCTGATTTTTATCATTGCCATCCCTGAACACTCTGCCCAAGCTGCACTCCAAGGGGGCATTGATTTCTTTAACAGGAAAAAGATTGTGTACGAATTAAGTATAAATATAGTGTGAAAATGAAACAAATTTCCATGGCTGCTTCTATGTGATTTTACAGCAAATGCAGGAATGTTCTCCCAGTGGATTCACATTTGATGTATTTCTTTTTTCTAGATAATGAAATGTTAAAAAAACCCAGAAGCTTTAAATAATAGAAGAGGAAGACAGTCATACTGGGGCTGAGCAGAGCAGTCCCAGTTTGACTAATGTAACTGTGCATTCACTCTGGACCTTTGTCAACACACATTAAAAATATCTCATCAGTTTAACCCATTTCCTTCTCTAGGAGAATCCTGGGGGATCCTTGCTGCTAACTGTGTTGGGAGCCACAGCCAGGCTGGCAGAGGAACCTCTGAATGTTTAATTTGCCCACTGTGTGATGGCTGTGTGACACGGGCTGGCTCAGCACAGCTCTGCCTTGGCAGCAGCGGGGATGGAGAGAGCTTTGGGTGCTTGGTTTGGGCATGTGGGGTTGGACAAGCCCTGCAGGTGCTGTGCCTGGACCTGGACTGCCCAGAGGGTATTTACAGCTCCTGTGCCTGCCTTGCTCTGCTGCCTTCTCTGGGGGGGCTTGGCATCTGATCTGATCTGCTTTCAAAGCTGGGAGCAGAGTTTCAGGCAAATTTGACTCAGCCCTTTGGTGAGAGCACTCTGTGTAAGTGTCAGATTCGTTCCTAATCCTCTGGTGGGCACAGCCATGCCAGACAGAGCTTATGGAGGAGCTGGACCTCAGCTCTTCTGTTTGCAGAGGGAAAGCTCTGAGGAACTCCTGGAAACCAGGTGAGGCAAAGACCATAATTTTCTTCCTGCTAGAGTCTATTTAAAATGCTGAAATGAATGTTTCATATACCAGTAAAGCCAAATTCTTTTTATACCCAAGGACTTAAAAGGAAAGTATGGACTTGCACCAGCTGGGCCTTTAAGGGTGTCTTCATACATATTTGAAATCTGGCAAGCAGCAGTGTTTCACTGTGGGTCTTAAGGATAATTTTACTGAAAAAATTTACACCTAGAAAGGAAAGAAACAAATTGGTCACACGATTTTCTCAGCTTACAGTTCTTGGCCGTTGTCACAGGGCAGCAGTGGTGACCTGCACTGTACCACACCTAAAAACCACCTTAGAGGTGAGCACACTTATCTCAGAATGTTATTGGCCTTAGATTCTTCACTTGGATGTCTTTCCATATGGGAAAAAGGTACAAAGTGTTCAGCTTAAGGGAGAATGGACATTTTCTGGGTAGCAAACACTGTTTGCATTGCTTTCAGCTCTGAGACCCACTTAAACAGCTGGACTTCAGAGTTTTGTTCTGACCCACTTTGCTGCACTTGTGCTTTAGTTCTTCCCTGCAGGTCCTCAGGGACACTCTGTGAGTGTTCAGGGTGGGAAGGGGAAAGGTTGAAGTGTGGGCTGAGGGAGGATCCCCCCAGCTGTTCTGGGCATTGGCATCAGGAGGCATCACATTCTGCTTGCTGCTGCTTTATGGGAGCTATAAATAGAGAGCTGGGGCCCTCCTGAGTGAAACACTCCCCTTCACTGCTATTAAATCCCAGGTTTGCCCCTTCCCTGTGCCACACATCTGTCATCAGCCTGCTCTTTGTCCTCTGGTGTCTGTGCCCATCACAGACCTTTCACCAAAAGCTGAAGGAGGTTGCTCAGCAGGTGTTACATTCCCGTTCTCAAAGTTAATCCAATGCTTTTGCCTTTCATTTCCCCCCCTTTCTTTAAAATTCTGACTTTAGGCTCTCACTTGCCCCATTCTACTGAAATCAGTAGTTTTGTACCTGGAGAAGGTGCACCCTCTGTGTTGGTTTGCTTTTACCTGGATGTGCTTGGCTCCTGTGGGACTGGAAGGCAAATGGGAAGAGCTGATTGTGATAGAGAGCTCTGTAAAAGCTCTCTCAGAACATTCTGTTAATGCATTGAAATCCTGGAGGTCTGAGTAGCATCCACCTTCCTAAATCCTGTGGAATAATCGTTCAGACTTCCCAGAGAGCTCACGGTAGGACCTGAAGTTGTATTCCACTGACTTCTTTTCAGGCTTTATCAAAAACTCAGTGTTTGGGTCACACTTGATAAATATTGAGTTCTGCGAAGCTTCATAAACCTCCTCTGCTCTTGAGCTCTGCCTTAAGTGGGCTCCTGTGAAGGGGTTTGTCTGTCAGGGTTACTGGGCAACCCAGCTGAGATTTGTCTCAGAAAGGAGGTGATTTTAGATGGAGTGATTGACTGAATGTAGTGAGCTCTCAGCTGATTCTGGCTCTAAAGCTCGGAGTGAATGGCAAGAGGGGCATCTTTGCACCACCAGAACACCCTCTGAGGTGTGTCAGGGCCCAGTGCCAGGACACTCCTCCTGCTCCTGTGATACAGCAGCACAGGCAGAAACAGTGGGGCTAAAAATACTGGAGTCTGAGTTGTGCTGAAGGAGAATCATTCCTGTTAAAGAGCATTAAATCTGTGAAAACCCAGCAGATGTTGCACAGCAGTAAAGGATTTGTGACTTTGCTTGCACTTGCTTTCCCTCAAGTGCCATCTCCAGGTTTGCATCCACACCTGCACAAGCACAAAGCAGAGTTAATCTGGGCAGGGTTTGGGTTTGGATCCTTCCAAAGAGATGATGGGATTCTCTGAGATTCAGTGGTCCCATGTGCTCTGGGGGCTGCCCTCCACGTCCCAGCACTCTCTCTGGGAGGGCAGACAGGATCTGCTGCAGATGTGCTTTGGTGAACCAGCTGTTCTGTGTCTGTCAGTGATGCACAGGATCCTGGGATGTGAGCTCATGGCACTTGGAGGACAATAAATGCTATATAAATTATTGTCCTATACTTATAGAAGTTCAGACAGGACATTTGGTTCTCTGCTATTGCCAAGAGAGGTAATCTGGACTTGTGTAATGATTCCAACTTCCACCTTCCTGAACTGTGGCTGATGAAGCTGATGTGTTGGATGTACCCTTGAACAAAGAAAAGATAAAAATTAATTTAAGAATATTTTTAATCCTGCTATAAGAGACTGTATTTACACTGGTTTTTATAACTGCAATGGGTTGTTTTAAAAGAATGAGTTGGTTTAATGGGCCTTAGTTATATCACATATTCATTGTTATGAATAATGGATTTTGATGGAAAACATTTTCATTTTTATAAATGAAGCATTGTAGCAGTGGTCACGTAATGCCACACTGTCCCTTACACTTTTCTATAATCAAAATTCTTAATTTAGATTTGTTTGCATTAGGCTAAAATGATGTTTGATTCCTT
>NW_016690436.1:41782-69404 GCF_001604755.1 Lepidothrix coronata
CACTGGCACTGTCCACCCCAGGAGCCCTGGAATGGCAGCTCTGTTTGCTCTGGGGCAGCTGGGGCAGTGATTCCCCTGTGCCACTGGCACTGTCCACCCCAGGAGCCCTGGAATGGCAGCTCTGTTTGCTCTGGGGCAGCTGGGGCAGTGATTCCTGGCACACTGTGATGAGCTGGAATTAAAAGTAAAGTCAAGTCATCCTGTTTTCAAATCCACACACATTCTCCTCCACTCCAGCTCCCACATGTGAACACATTCTTGAAGAAATCTCTGTTTGAAGGAGAAATAGTTTGCAGCAGCATGGAATATTTAATCTAAGGCAGTGCTTGCTTAGGCCACACATAAATGGGTCGAACTGCAGCTCCCTGGCCCTTCCCTGAGCCTGTGCAGACCTTGCTGGGGTGGATGATGCTGATGGAGCCCCTGCACTGCTGCCACGTGCAGGGGGGGAATGAGGTGTAGCTGTGCCCTTGTCCTTGTGAGCCAAGGGTGTCCTTGGCAAGGCACTGTCAGCAGGGAAGGGGCTCACAAGGCACGTTACAGTGCAGGTCTCCATGTCCAGGGGTGGGGTGGCCCCTGGGTGGGTACTCAGCTAATCCCCCCCCCAAAACCCTGGTGAGATGTGACCTCTGCGGGGCAGTGCAGGGCCAGCTGAGGTCAGGGAGGGTTGTGGCTGCCCCAGCTGAAGCTGCTCAGAACTTGAGAGAACAGTAAATTCTCTGCTATGAAAGACGACCAGAACCTGGGGAGGGTTTCTCAAATGAGCTGTGTTACAGACAGGCTTGAAAGGCAGAGTTCTAGAAATCCTGAGATTTTTTGTAGCATGCTACCAGGGCTGTGGTTTTCCAATAGCTTTTCCAGAGCTATCAAATCTCAGATTAAGTGTCATGTAATCGAAAATATTCGTGTGATTCCAACTAATTTAAACACATGGGTGCAGTGTGGACCTTGATAGGGCAAATAGAGGCCATTGCAGTGGGCTGGGCAGCCTGTCTGGGGACTTCAGTTGATCCTGAATTTGGCACTGCTGTACTGACAGGGTGACAAAGTCAGGGAACAGTCTCTGTGTGACTGCAGCCACCACAGCTGCTCTGGGTTGGGCACTGCAAGATGACGTATTCAAGCAAATCAGTCGTGTGAACTTCCACTGGAAACATTAGTATTTAATTTTAGCCTTTTTTTCACTCTGGAAGTGAACTCAGGGATGCTGCTTCTGCATTTTAAGTCTCCAGTGAACCAGGTCTGAGGTTTTGATTCAGCCCTTATTCATTCTGATTCAGTCAGATTCCCACACAATTCTGTGAGAAAAAAGAGTGATAATCTGTCATAAAAATTCCTCAGGATATGTGTGCATCACCGCAGTAAAAGATGTGTTCTGTCTGTTTAAGCCAAGCTACACAAGTCCCTGTAGCTTTTGAGACACTCTGGCACTGTATGAAGGCATTTCAGGGAATACTGACCACATGGATTTTGTTACTTCTGGTCTTCACACTAGAGCTTTAAACTCAGATGAAAGGCAGGTGGAATCTGGCTTTGGAGAGGTCAAAAAGAGAATTAAATCTTACTTTCTGTCTGGTACAGCGAATGTCTGTGGAAGAGAGGGATTATAATGATGTCCCCTCGTCATTAGGACCTCCTGCAAACAGCCATAAGGGCTGTGGGAATGAATGCAAGGAGCTGGATGGAACTGCCCGGCCAGAGCATTGTGTCTGGATGGATTTCCACGTGGAAAGCCACCCAGGATCCCTGTGTTCCGAGAATGCCTCTGTGGGGACCCTCCCTGCAGTGTGTGGTGCTGCTGACCCAGAGCTCTGCAGCCTTATCCTGCAGGAGAGGGGCTGGGCACAGGATCTGGCCTTGCTGTCACTCTGTGTTCCATCCTGTCCCCTCTCTGGGGCAGTGTAATATCGAGCTGCAATAGAGCATGACCCTAAGGAGGAGTTCAGTGAGCTGCCTCCTGCCTGGAATGAGGGTGTGCAGCTCCTCTCCCCCACCTCCTGCCCGTGCCGTTTGTTTCCCCGTGCAGGATTTGTGCTCCCAGCACTCCTGAGCCCCCCTGTGCTGGCTGCAGCTCCAGCTGCTCCCATCTGTGCATGGATCCTGCCCTGGGCGGTGCTGCTGCTCCTGAGACAGCAGATTTTAGTGTAAATAAATTCACGTGAGAAGTACACAAGAGAGAAGGACTTGGAGCAGGCGAGGAGGGAGGTCCTGAGTGTTCCAAAAACTCCCCAAAGCTCTCGGGGGTTGCCTTTTTACAGCACACACTGACTGCAAACTGACAAATTGTTGACAAGAACAACTCCCCGGCCCCCCTGGAAGTGCCCACGACCACAGATGCTCTACAAAGAGTTCAGGGAACTTCACTGAGTGTTGATTACTGCAGATGAGGAGGAGCACTCACCTCATCTGGGTGAATTAGAGTCTGGGTGAATTCGAATTGTTTAGGATAAAACACACAGTTTAAAACAGAGGTTCTAGGAGATGTTTTTCAAATATATTAACCTTGATCCAACTGAAGATTTAAGTTAGACTTAATAACATGGCTTAGAATATTGTTTTGACATCAAAGACACAGAGTCTTTGAGTTATCATCATTTTCAAGGTCTTCAAGCCTTTGTCAGTGCTTTAGCATTCTTTTAGGACTGGGCTAAAGCACAGGCAGAAAATTCCAAGGTTTTATTAGACACAATTGCTCGTTCCATAATGAAATGTAAAAAAAGATTCTGTGTTTAAAATATAAACACATGGAAGCATTAAGAAAACCTGTGTGAGCTCATTGAGTGCAGATTAGATAAGAAAAATGCTGACTGGATCACAGTGGCGAGTACTGCAGTGCTTCAGAGGGCAGGGGATATTTTAAAAAGAGAGATATTTTAAGAAGGCAGGGGGTTTTTCCCTCCTTATGAACACCTTTGTCTGTGCTGCTGCTTCTGCCCAGTCCTTCCCATGCAGTGAGACACCACGATGTGCTGGGGAGCAAACAAGGAGTACACGGAAAATGTGGATTTGAAAAAAATCTCTTTTACTATCCAGGCTTATCTCAGTTCTTGTTTACACTTGATTTTGCCACAAAACACCCTCTGTTCTGGGCTCCCAAGGGGATGGAAGGGTTACTGGCAGTTGTGCTTTGCTGTAGGAACTGAAAGACGTGAGAGGTCTCAAAGGCATCTCTGGGACACCTGGATTTGGAGATACATCCCCTGGGCACTCTGATCTGCCAGGAGAAGCTGCTTTCCCCAGTCAGTGCCTTTGGGGATGGGGAGGGAAGAGAAATCCTGGTGGACATTGTTCTCCTGGAACAAAGGGGAGTGCATTTAAAACAAACACTTTTTTATATGGCTGAACTCCCCCAACTGCCTCCAGAACTTGCACAATAAAGGCATCTCTGACTTGGCAGGGAGGAGTTTTTAAGAATCGACTTCACAAACTGGTTTTGTTCTGCTCTTGCTCTTGTGGGGTGAGCAGTAGGAATGCCACAATGGGACAAAAGAAAACACTCCTCCAGCCAAATTGTGCTCTCCCAGCCCTGCAGACCCACTCTGGCCAACTCAGTAGCAGGAGCAGAAGTGAGATTAAATGTTTTAACCCCACATCCCTGAAGTCTGTATGTGTATGTGGGCAGGATTAGGGACACAGAGGGTGGTTCACTGTCTGATCAGGGCCACACTTCCAGGAGCCAGGAGCTGCAGTGCAGACCTGCTCTGAGCAAGGAGGTCCCGGCAATGTCCCCCCATGTCCCAGCCACAGGCACAGTGACCTGTGCTCTGCTTCACAAACAAGGCAAGAGAAAACATCCTGAGATCCCTCCCTCAGCCTGCAGGCCAGGGAAACACAGCAGGTGTGTCACAGGACCACCTCTGAGGTGTTGGGATAGGAACTCACTCAGCCCTTCCTCCTGATGCCCTTGGCTGAGCTGGAACCTGAATGAATGCTCTGCTTGGCTCTGGGTGCAGAAAATGTGTTGAGAAACTACACCCTGTTAAAGCATCTTTGATAAAGCAGCAGAAACAGTCCTGCTGAATGTAACATGTGTGTTTGTTCTGCTGCTTGGGCTGTGTTTGTGCTGGGAACCAGCCCTGTTGTTGCCCGTGGAAGAGCAGTGGCTCACCTGCAGTGGGGATGCAGAAGGGTCTGAGGTTAGGGATGGTTCTTGTGTGCAAGAGGGAAGGCAGAAGTGTGACCCCAAAGTGTGAGCTCTGGAAGTGAGAGGAACGAGGAAGATGTTGCCGTTCATGTTGGGCAGTAAATCCCTGGCCCATTTCTTTCTGTTTTGCCAGTCTGAGCTGTCCCTGGTGCCAGGGCAGGGCACGCAGTGACCTGGGACACGCAGTGACCTGGGACACACAGGATAGCCCGGGACACTGCGGGACTGAACTGAGCAGGAGAGACACGGAGAGGGAGAAATCCCACAGCTTTATCTTCCTAAAGCCTCTGTTCAAGGTCAGCGAACACAACGTTCTCCTTGGGCCGGAGTTCCCCCTGGGCCGTGTGAGCCAGACCGGGACCTGCCCAAGGTATCCCGCTGTTTTCCTGTGGCTCTCGGTGTGTTCCTGCGGGGCAGCGGCTCCCTCTGCCGATGGCAGACACTCCTCACGCCCCGCTCCTGGGGCAGTGCAGCTGAGGAACAGAACGTTTGGAAGCTGTGCCATTGTCCCCCCAGATGCCCACACAGCTCGTTCATGGGCTGGTGTGTCCTGAGCTCCCCTCCAGCCCCGGCTGGGCTGGACCCCCGGAGCTCACACTGCTCAGCATTGATTAACAGCCCCACAGTGCTCATGCAATTTGAAAAATCACTTAAAGGGCAATTTTAATGTATTAACACTGGGACACAAATCTTCAGTGCTTTTTGTACTTTCTGTTTTACTCCAGTTTCTAAAACTCAGTTCCTGGGTTTTCTCCCTCTTACTGCATCAGTAACCAGTGAGGTTCTGCTCCTGTGCTTGCTGTGTTGCTGAGGTTAAAGGTGCCAGTAATTCTCATTCCTCATTTTCCATGGAGCACAAGCCTCATCTGGACTCTCAAGAACCATAAATCCTTTGAGGACTTGGTGCTGAAGGCACCGGGCATTCCATGTGCTTCCAGCAAAGAGCCAGAGGCTGCTTGGGTTTGTCCTGTGCTTGACTTTTTCCCCTCTTACAAACTCAAAAGAGGGGAAATTTACGTTCAGTATTAGGAAAGAATTGTTCCCTGGGAGGGTGGGGAGGCCCTGGCACAGGTTGCCCAGAGAAGCTGTGGCTGCCCCATCCCTGGAAGTGTCCAAGGCCAGGTTGGACAGGGCTTGGAGCAACCTGGGCTAGTGGAAGGTGTCCCTGCCCATGGCAGGGGGTGGCACTGGCTGGGCTTTTAGCTTTTTCTTCATTTCAAAGCAGGTTTTTCATCCCGTGTGTATTTATTAGCAGTGCTTTAAAACACCATTAGTCTTTGCTGTGAGTGCTGCTCCTCTTCTGTGGTGTGCCAGTTGCTGATCCACTGCTGAACAAAACTAAACCACTGCTCAGCTGCTGTTAAACAGCAGGAAAATGTGCAGGAAAATCAAGATCAGACACCTGCTCTGGAAAATACACAGAGGAAATACTTGAACTGAGCAGACACTGAAAGTGTTTTACCTCATGCTGTGTCCAAATGCCATTTTTATTTCATTCTGTGAAGTCAAACCTAAGAAGTGTGTGTTAAAATGACTCGAACCATTAGCCATGCTGATAACTAGCACTGATTCCAGAAGAAGCACTTAAGTAATTCCATTGACTTTAATAGGATAATAATCAACAATGATTGTAGCTTAGTCTGAGAATGTGTATAGCTCTTTCGTTACAGTAATGTGGTCTGTAAAGCATAGTTGCTCTGTCAGTCTAATGAATGTGTTAATTAGTGACTGACTGAGCTGGGGAGGAGCAGCCCCTGGCTCTGCTGCCCTCACTGCCACCCTTCCTCCAGCCAGCTCCCACCACCCACCCCTGTGCTGCTTCCCGCCCTGCTGAGAGGTGGGGCTGCTCTATTATCCCATCAGCAACTCACACAATGTCCTGGGAAAGCTGCTTTCATCCATATCCCTTCATCAGTGCATGTGGGAATAGCCCTTGGTTGGGCTCAGTTGACCTGAGCAGCTCCTTTAGCTCCACTGCTACTTGTCATTTCTCAGTCGTTCTGCCCTCGAGCCCTTTGAAGTGAAGCTTCTTCACAGAACATTTCCAGGCTTTGTGGCACTGCCACGACTTCACAGACACTTGTTCCCCTTGTCCTGGCTGTGCCACGTGGAAGGGTTGTTGAGCTGGAGTGGTTACTCTGCACTCAGGATGTCAGGTGACCATGGCCCACTGGAAGGCTGCCCTTGGAAAAGGAGCATGGCTCAGGAGGAGGGTTTTGTGGGACTGTCAGCAGTGTTTGTTTTCCAGCCTCACACCTGTTGTGACTGGGGGATTTCATTGGAGAAAAAGCTGCCTTGAGTGAAGAAATGCCCCAAACTCTCACTCTTCCCTGCCTCGGTCAGATCTGTTCAGCCCAATTTACCATTTAATCTTGAAAATGAATGTGAACTCCATTGTACCCAGTGGTGGTGTGTTCCAACCTTAGTTGTCATTTCTGTCACCCCTGTGAATAAGAGGTGACAAGGAGCAGAACTTGGCTTTTTTAGCACGAGCATGTGAGCAAGATCTCACAGAGTCATTTAAAGTGGAGAAGTTGTATCACCAATATAAATTTTCATGTAATTAAGAGAGATGGAAAAAAAACCCCAGAAATTCAAGTTGGAAAATGAGCCTCTCCTCTGTGCCAGGAGTCCTGGCAATGTGTGAAGACAAGGACAAACATTGCAATAACCTGATGCTCATCAGCCACCAAACTGGGACAGGAATGAAAACAAATGGGGAAATGGCCTGTTGTTGTTCTCACAGCTGAGGCTCTGTCCTGAATGTCCATCACCTGTATCTGTGTGTCCATCACCTGTATCTGTGTGTCCATCACCTGTACCCCTTCTCCTTCCCTGGCAGAGACTCCACTGGATACACTCCACAGTGCCAGAACCCGGGGACAAGTCACAGCTTAATGGCAAACCCAGAGCACTCCAAGGGTGCACTTCACAGAGGAAACCCCTTCAGTACCCCAGTCACACCGGGCCAAATGCTTCCCTCCATCCTTCAGTTTTGCCTCTTTTTTTAATTGCTTCCTAAGTAAATTCAGTTAATTTAAGGAGTAAGGATTTCCCTGTTTTGGAAAATGCTGTAGCCTCTTCCACATTCTGTTATAAATAGTTCAGGACTATCTCCAGCTGTTTTCCCGAGAGGAAGCCTTTCCTTGGCTGCAGGAACCTTGGCTCCAGGGCCCTGGAATCTTTAGCAGCCCGTGTCTCCTGACAGGATGCAGATTTCAGAGTGGCTGCTCTGGGCAGGAGCAGAACAAGATGCAGGTCTGAGAGCCATTTCTGGCATTACTGCATGTTCTGGGGAGCTTTTTGCAGAGATTGGGTTCTGTGATTCCAGGGGCTGAGCTTGGGCTCTAGGAGTTGTTTTGATGTTCTCACTCTGCTTTTAGGGACATTACCCTGTGTTTGAGGAGGTAAAAATAGAACAAAAGCTGCTCGGGGTTGTCAGGAAGGACTGAACTCGATGTGTCGGGGCTGAAGGAGGCAGAAGTGAAATGTGCTCCTGTCTCCCAACCCTCACGTGATCTCCAGCTCTTGGCAGAGGTGGCTGTAGGTGATGGAGATAAATGTTTCTTTAACTGCTCAGTTTTGACCTTTACTTGGAAGTGCACTGGGTGTGCTGAGAATACAACATCAGCCTCTCTGTCTGACATTTTACACCAGTGAAAATGAGGAGAGCCATGAACTGTGAATCCCTGAACAGTTACAAAGGCAACAAATGAGGTGGATATGAGTAGAATGAAAGTTAAAATTCTTAAATGGTGTCATGTGAGATGCTGTAAAGCTTTGATTTTCTTCCTTTGATCATAACAGAACCTCCTCTCACACACCACAAATTCTTCTGTAACTGAACAATCCCATTTGGAGTCCCAGCAAGGGCAGATGTTCAGAGTGAGAACGAATAATGACAATTAGTTCATATTGGCCCATTGTAGGACATGCAGCTCGTTCTGAGCACTAGTTTTGAGCTTTAGTGAGTTCTGAGGCTTTCTGAGTGAGTTCTGGTGTAGAAGACAACCACAGGTACTCCTTTCCTCTCCTGTGGCTTTGTCATTAACAGGGAAAAGGTTTCCTGCTTGTGAAGGTGCTCTGAGGGCTCTTTGCATTCAGCACAAGGGTGTGACTTGTCAGAGGTGACAGAAAGTCATTCCTTGAGCTGGATTCAGAGGAGACACAATTCTGCACTGTGTGATTTTAGTTTGTTCTTACTAATAAAATAACGGGTCAAAGATTGGATTAAATAATGTCACAGTGATGCTGCTGAGAAGCCAACGCTGGTTTCCTGGAGGAAATGCTACTGGAATAACTGAATTTGGCAGTTGTGTACCTGGAGCAGATACAGGGATGTGTGCTAAGTGTTGGGATACTGTGACTTTTACAAGCAATTGTATTCCAAGTGGGTGGAAGCTCTGGAATTGAGGAATATCCTGGTGTCCTACTACTTAGGAAACAGATAAGAAAAAATGAGACAGTATGGGAAAATCAGTGGGGATGAGGTTAAGTAGAAGTAAAAGTGTCCCCCCTATTGCTCTGACACAAATACAAGCCCTACCTGTGTGTTGTGGTGACAGGGAGAGTCTCCCCCAGTCCTCCCCCACCCCGTGTGTGAGCAGGTGAGGGAAGGAAACAGCCATGACTGGTAGTGACTGCAGTGTTTGCCATCCCAAATGTAAGGACAGGCATTTTGTTCTTGGTTTGGAGAATGCAGTTTATAAAGGCAGGGTGGGTGTTTTCTGAGGTAAACAGTAAATAAGTGAAGGAGCTTTCTTTCCAGTGTTCTTGGCGTGTTGGGGAATTTGAACTTTCCTGCTGTAGGTGTTTCTGGGCAGTGGGATGAGGGGTGCAGGGGGTGGGGGTGGCAAGCAGGACTGTGCAGCAGTTCCCTCCCCATGTGCAATCCTTGGCCAGCTGCAGGCAGGAGCAGTGGGAATTTCTCACTGACGTCAGCCCTCGGTGCTGACGCATCTGCCTCTCATTAACTACTCAAGATGGGTCATTACTCTTCCAGCAGGCAAAGAATTTTCTTTAATCCCCAAGCATGAAGACAAGTGTTTGTTCATTTTCACTACAGATGTTCCTTCTGTTGTTTCACCTGCAACTTGTTTTGCAGCTTCCAGTTGCGTGGGGAAAACACGGGCAGTTGCTCTGCCTTTGAAAAGGCACCTGCTTTGATTTTTTCAGATTATGATGGAATTTCCACTGGAATCTGGCATAGCTATTTTGTTTCTATTTTTCTACTCGAATGTCTTGTTTCTCTTGAATGTCCTCATAACATTTATACAGAGCAGTATTTACTGCCTGCTCCTGACTGTGGTGCTGCACTTGCATTAAACACCACAGGGATTGCTGCTCTGATCATGATGTGCACTTACCATTCCACAGGGACTGCAAGTTTTTCCATGGGAGGTAAGCAGACAGACATTTGGGATTCCTTCTCATCTGTCAGTGAACTTAGCAGTGCTCAGTGCTGAAATCCATCCTGTGCTTGGGCAGTTTGCAGCCCCCACTGTCACAGTGACCTTCGCTGTCCTCCCTGTTCAAATGTGGCAGTAGATAAAGGGTGTGACAGTTCTGAGAATCTGAGGAGAATGAAAAACCCTTCATTAATATTTCACTGGAGAGTGGTGATGTGAAATCACACAGTTACTGTCAGAAATTCTCTTATCAGTAGGGAAAATGGGATGGGCTGGATCCGGCCATTGGCAGACGTTTTCTTGTAGAAAAGGATTAGGTGACAATTTCAGTTTGAACAGACTTTGGGGATGTTTTAAAGACTTGTTTTCACTGAACAAGGAGCCAGGCCAAATTTGACCAGCTCTCAGATTTCCTGGTGCCCATTGTTGAAGGTTAGAGATAGTCAGGGAGCGACACCAAAGCACTGCCCAAAGATCTTTGTTGTGTTCTCATTGGAACTGAGGACTGAGGGGAAGCTGGGCATTGTCAAAGAAATGTGAACCTGGACACTGTCTCCTCCAAATAGGGAGGATGGCACAGAGGACACTGCCAGGGGCTCCAAGACCAGTGATATCTTCACTTAAAAGGCTTTTGGCTGGTCTTTCAGAGGCAGTGACACATGAGACACTAAAATAATAAGAGACTGATTCAGTTTAGGAACATTTTGCTACTGCATGTCGTCAAGTACTTGGTTGAGTGCAGGAGTGAATAATCCAAATTCTGTAATAAAAGTACTGATAAAACAAAATCATCACTCCTTTTTCTAGAAAATAAATCTCTTTTCTGTCCCTTAAGGCTTGTTTTCTGTCATTTATGAGAAAAGAAGGCCTATTTTGCCACCTAATGCAGCTTGCACCAAATAAGTTTTAATTTTCTCTAGGCTGTGATCCTAACAACTTCAGGAATTCCAGTAGAAAAGGCTTTTGCCAGGATACTGAAAAGGGGGCGGTCTAACTTAGGATCTGCAGAACAGGGTCTATCTTACCTGCTTTCCAGGCCCAAGGCATCTGGCAGCATCTGGGCATGTCATCCTGGGCAAAAACGGTTCCAGGTGACTAAAAATAATACCAGCACTCCACTCTCCAGAAAGTAGCCATCATCTTGGCCTTGGGGGTAAGTTTTCTAGGTTATCTCTCGGTTTAATAGTTGTGGGCGAAAGAAAGTGTCCTATTTGCATTCAATTTTGCACACATAGCAGTGAAGTTAAATTTAGTTTATCAAAAAAATACAGAAAACACTGTGTAAGCATCCAAATCAGGCTGGTTTGTGAAGCTCAGTAAATGTAAAGGAAGCAGCATTTTAGTCCAAGTGAGGAATTGCATCCTAATCACCCCTCAGCACATGAATATTTCATCAGTACATGCTCTGCAAAGCAAACACCCTGGGAGGGGTTGCTGCTCCACAGCTCCTGATCTCCTCAGCTTTTCCAGCACAGACTAGACTGTCACTGATGAACTCATAGCAATGTGAGCCATCCTTAATTTATGTGGGAAAGAGCTGGGTAAAATAAAGCAGCACTAAGACTAAGAACACAAGTTCTGAGTCCTCTAGTGGCAGCATTTGGGTTGAGAGCTTTCAGTCTTTCATCAGAACTCCTTTTCATCCCAACTCCTGGGGCTGAATTTCCCAGTCTGCCCATCCCACCTTCCTTGGAGCTGAGTGGGGGACAAGGTGCTGAGGAAGAAAGGCTGGGAAGGGCGAAGGAGGGCTGAGACAGCCCAGCCCTGGGCAGGCAGTGGAACGTGCCCACAGTGCCACACGTGGCTCCTGCATCCCTGATTCTGTCACTGTTGGAGACAGTCCTCACATACAATTGATTTTCTGCTGCTTCCACACGGGGTCAGAGCTGGGGCACTCAGAGCATGTGCCTTCCTTTTTCACTGCCTCCCTTCAGAAAGGGATAGCTCTTTCTTCCCAGCAGGTTGGGCTCTCCAGTTGCCCCTCTCTGTGCAGGGTCCCTCAGTGGTGTGGTGGCACAGCCTGCACAGCTTTGCAAGCTCTTCCCAAACCCCCCATTCCCTGGGCAGCACCCAAACCAGGAGGGATTCCAGAGTCAGAGCTGCTGCAGCCCAGCCCTAATGAGCACAGGAGGAAAATCATCATCTAGGTCTAATGGAATTAGTCCTGCTGTACATTGCTCCAATTGCTCCAAATGGGTCAGTGTAGGAGTATCTGCTTTTATTGGAAGCCACAAGTGATTTAATTCTCCTGAGGTGAATAACGAGATAGAAGAATCGGCTGTAATTTAACCATCTTGTATCTGAAAGTGATATCTGAGTCCCATAGACCAAAAATGGGCATTTCTTCAGACATCTTTTTTAAACTCTCTAGAAAAAAATTAAAACATTTTATTTCACATGCTATTGAGGAATACATTCCAAGACTTTAAAGGAATTTTATATAGAGATACATTTTAGCCTAGCACAGACCTTACATTACCTTCTGTAATGAACTATTTGCACAGCTGCTGTAATAACCACATCTCTCTTCAGTGACAAAAGGAAGCAAAGCTCCAAGTCAAAGCTTAGCTTAGTGCAAGGTAAGAAAGTAGAATGTGACTCATACACTAAATAGGATACAATTTTAATAACATACTTGTTGGCTGTATTTTATGGCTGGTGACTACTTGATTCTCTTCATAAGCATTTCTGAACTGTTACATGGAGTGTCTCAGAAATGCTGTCCCAGACTGTCAGCAGTGCTGACCCATCCTCTGGGGAGCTGTCCTTGTGCAGGGCTGTGTGAAAAGAGGCCACAGGGGAGACCTCCACCCCAGTGTGTTTTCTCTTGGGGATAATTCCTTAGCAGAAGAATTCACACCAGAGAAGGAAGGGAAGAGGCAGGAAGGGCCTCGTTGTGCAGGTTCCTGCCTGCCCCAGCCCCAGCAAGGAGAGCAGAGCAGTCCCTGCTGTCCCTGACTCTGCACCCTCAGGGCTGTGCCTCGGGGGCAGTGCTGTCCTTCCTCCTGGCTCCCTGACCTGGCCTGGCCCCCCCGCCCTCCAGGAGGCCCTGCACGGATTCTGGGGAACTTCGGGAGGGAGATTACCATGGAAAAATAGTGCTGCTGTAAATGGGGAAAGATTACAGTGTAAACTCATCCTGGAGATCAGAGAGTCTGACTGAGGTTTATTTGCCCCAGCCACAAGAGAAGTTTCAGAGCCCACATCTCACTGGACGTGCAGGTCACTGCCTGCACAGCTGTGGGGACAATCCTGCTGCTCTTTGGAGAGTTGCTTGGTTCTTACTGCAACTCAGTTTTCCCTTTAGTTTTGAGATGAAAATGCTCTTTCTGTACATTTTTCATTGGAATTTATCAGTTATATTAAACAAAGATAAATGAGAAGGGGATCTGCTTGAATTCATCACTCCAAGACCTTCTGTTGGTAACTGTTGTAACCAGAGGAAATAATATCTCACCATATTGTAAGTTATGGTAAAAACTGCCACAGAGCAGTAGCAAGGTGCAATTCAGATAATAAAATACACTGTGTGGGAAGATAAACTGAAGTGAGTAATACGTCACCTGCCTCAAATGGGCAAGGCAATAAATAAAAGTGACTTTCTTCCAAGAACACTGATGAACATTTAATTCCAGACGCAAACGGGAGGCACAGGATGGGCTGTTCCCACCAAAGTGTCCAAAAAGCTGCAGAGAGGCAGACAATTGAATAAGGCAAGGGCAGTGAGGTGTGTCAGGAGGAAGGTACTGAGGGAACTTGTAAGAAGATTTGTGGTTGCTCTCTGCCATCGGGGCTGTTGGACACCCAGGGTGTGTGTGATGGCTGAGGGTACAGGAGGACAATTTTCCAGCCTCTGATGCAGCTCCGGTTGGAATCACGTGAGGAATTGGAGTTTACAGATCCCAGGTGCCCAGGGCAGTGACCCCGGGCTCCCTGTACACAATCCCTGCCGGCAGTGGAAGGTGTCCCTGGCTCCGTGGGGATCGGTGATGCTGGAGCGGAGCGGCCCCTCCTGCAGCTCCGCAGGGGCTGTGCCCTCGCCCAGCTCGGAGCACCACCAGCAGCATTCCAGCCGGAGCTGCACGGCCCGGGAGCAGCCTCGGGATTTACGGGAATGACATCCTCGGCTGACATCAGCTCGCAGCATTTGCATTGGATTCCGGTGTGCTCGGAGGTGGGGCTTGGCGGGGACTCTGCTCCAGGCTCCGATCCAGCCGGAGGGAGCTGGGAACATCCTCACTCCCGGCTCTCCATCCTGCACCGGCTCCTCCCTCCTGCAGCTCAGGCAGCGCGGGGTGAGTCCAGCAGCCTCTCCTCCTACTATGAGTCTCCAGGAGCTACTACGGCGGGAACAGCCCTGGTGCTGTGCCCTCGGTCCAGCCCGGCTCGGGAGCAAGGCACGGTGTGGGTGTCGTCAGGAGGAACGGCTCGTGCTTACCTGGAGAGCCTTAATGAACCATCTTCCAGCACGGAGAGGATTTTGAAGAGTTGCATTTTTTCCAGCACCTTTGGTACTTCATTGTTGCCTGGTTTTTGTTCTGGTTATCAGGGGTGCTTTCAGCTGAGTATTTCTTCATCGGATGCCACAAAAGAGTGTCTAGGAAAACAAAGAAACTTGTGATGTGGAGCTGACAGTGCTGGTTTCAGCCAGTGAAAACTTGCCGAGTCAGTGAGAAGGCAAAGAAAAAGGAATGCCAAGGACAATGTCAGTGATGCCTGGTAATTTGTCACTCAATGGGACGAGCTTCTTCAGTGAAAATCCTGGCATCGAGGACAAACCCAGTGAGCAGAGGACTTGGAATGTCTTTCTGTTCTGCTTGACTCTTACCATTGCATTCCCAGCCCTTCTGAGCAGCATTTATTCACTAGTTTCCCTGCTGAAAATGCAGAACAAAACCACGGTGTCGATGATTGTGACCTCCTTGGCAGTAGATGATTTGATCAGCATCATACCACTGATTATTTTCATGCTCATGCAGTGGTCGAGTGAAGGCCTCCCCCAGCCTCTGTGCACCACCTCAGCACTTATGTATTTATTCCAGGGCATTTCTAGCAACCTGAAAGGGTCACTTTTAGTTTCTTACAACTTCTACACCATCAACACGGCTGAGACGCTGAGCTGCAGCACTTCCAAGCGTCGTGTGAGCGTGGCATGGGCCATCCTCATCACCTGGATTGTGGGTTTGCTGATCTGCATTCTGCCCCTCTGCGGTTGGGGCCGGTACATCCCCACCTCCTGGGGCTGCTTCACCGACTGTGCCAGTTCCTACATCCTGTTTGTGTTCCTTGTGTACTCCCTGTGTGTGTCCCTGCTGGCAGTGCTGGCTGTGCCCCTCACTCACCAGCTGCTGTGCTCGGCTGGGCCGCAGCTCTCACACACCGACTACCTGGAGGTCCCTGGAGGCTTCACCTCCCCCGGGACACCCGCGGCTGCCCCGGCGCTGTCCCTGCTGGACCCCGCGGATAAAGCCCTGCAGCACTGCCAGGACTCGGGGGCAGTTTTGGGGAAGGGCGTGGCCGGGAGTGGTGCCCTCATGAGCAGCTCACAGAGCAGGAGCTCCACGGTGGGCTTTGCCCAGAAACGGTTCTCGCTGATCCTTGCGCTGACCAAAGTTGTTCTCTGGCTCCCAATGATGGTAAATTGTCAGCTCACTGTCCAGTGTTCACTCACATTTCAGTGGGATGTGACCCGAGGGCCAGGGATTGAAACAGATGAGCAGTGGCCATGGCAGTTGTTCTTACAGTATAGCTGTGCCAGCAAAAGTCCTTTCCAGCAGGTCTGTGCCACTGCGTGAGTTTAACTGGTGTCCAGTGGGTTTGACAGAACTTTGTTCACAGGTCTGATACTCTGTTGTCACATCATTCACCAATAAAGGGGGGAGTAAGGTCCCAGTTTGGTGTTCCCAGCTCTGTGATGAGGCATCTGCTCAGCATTTTGGAGTCTGGGAATTGTGCCAAGCTAGTGGCCCTCCTCACAGCTCTAGGGCCCCTCCTTTGACAGGTGGGTTAAAAAGCAGGAGTTTGTTAAGAAAATGTGGTTTGTTTCTATCTTTGTAACCCCTGTAGTACTGGGGGTGGGGGGAGTGCTGTCCATGGATGTGCATTTGGGAACAGTGCAGTAGAAAGGGCCCTGCTGAGAGCAGGGGACACGGGTCTGGGCAGTGTTAGCCCTGCCCTGGGCCGTGCATGGGCTCAGCACCTGAGCTGGGGGTCCTCAGTGCCACAGGAGGGGCTGAGCCAGCAGTCCCTGCTGAGCTGCTTGGGTTGGGAGCTGTTTAATAATGCTCAGCATCTATATTTAGCTTCAGCAAGGGTTTTTCTGAGAACTGCAGAGCGAGGGGAAGGGCAGTGAGGGTGTTTGCTCTGCTCTCTTTGGAACCAGAATCGTTGTGCTCAGCAAACACTAATGACAACCTGTGTTTTACAGCTGTGTCGTGTTCATGGCGAGATGTTCTCTTTATTCCTGGAAGTGCCTGACGTGATTCTCATGTGCCTGAAGCGATACAAATTTCCAAATGCTCTGCCTTGCAGGTACAGATGGTTGTCCAGTACATCACTGGTGTGCAGAGCCTTGTGTTTGAGGCCCTGAGCTTCCTGCTGAGCGTGCTGGCTGCCACGGCCACCCCGCTGTTCGTCCTGTCAGAGCACTGGCTGCACCTGCCCTGTGGCTGCATCGTCACCTGCAGGAGGGAGCCCTGGGCAGGGCCTTCAGGAGATCTCACAAGTAAGTGTGGAAGGGTTGCCTGGGTGTAACAGAGGATGCCACACCTTTCCTGGTAACCTCCTTGGAACCTTCTAGAGCTCTGTTTTTCTCTGGGTCTTATGTAAAAACAGCTGGACAAATGGAATGGGTCGGTTGGAGGGGACCTACAGAACTCAACTGCATGAGTTAAGGGCTAAGGATTTCTGAGGATGTGGGAGTTGTTTCCCATTCTCTGAAGTGAAAGTCCTCTAACATCAGTGGGTGAATTCCTGATATCTGCTTCATGTTTAGGGAGAAAGAGCTCCTGACTCCTAGAGAGAAGCCATCCCCTGTGCATGGCTTTCACTTGCTTTAAACACACTCTCCAGGTGCAGAAAGGCTTGTGCTGCCACTGGTGCCCTTTTAGCCACTTCCCTGGATAGAATGCAGTTCATCCACAAGGCAGTTTCTTCTTAGAAGTCTTTCTTCTCAACAGTTCATTCTGTTTATGGACAGAAAATTGGCTGTTTGTAGCAGTGGTTGGATAATTTATTCCACGTTCAGCGTGTTGTTTTCACTGTGTGTGTAATCTCATTTTTCTTCTCAGTCTTGACTCTTAATATGATGTTTCCTCCCTTCCTGCTTAGCCAAACGCAGGGGTTTTGAGTTCAACCTGTCCTTCCAGCAAGGTTATGGAATCTACAGAATACCCCAGGAGAACCACCCCCACCACAGCAGTGATGGTAAATCCACGTCCTGCCACAGCCTGGTGGGCTCTGACTGCGAGGCCCCGGAGCCTGGCAGAGGGAGTGGTGGTGGGCCTGGGCCCAGCCCCCCGTCTGCAGGGGCCTGCAGGGGCGAGCAGGGCACACACTGTGACCCACCAGCCATCCCTGAAGGACCAGAGTGGAGGTTGTCCCACGAGGAAAGCCATAAACCTGAGCTCACGGATTGGGAATGGTGCAGGAGCAAATCCGAGAGGACCCCTCGGCAGGTAAAACTGGGATTTACCCCATTCTTTTCTGATAATAAGAGTTACTTTATAAAATAGGAATGATTTTTACTTACATTGATCTTTCTATTAGTCCTATTGGCAGTATAGTTCCTTTTAGTAAAACTCTTACTTAGCATTGTGTGATGTTTAGTAACCACAGACCTGTTTGCAGATGCTGATCTTGCAACAATTTCTCACTTTTATTCTTAATCTTGGAGTTTTCTAATTACTATTTTGTGTGCACCAGCATGATTTGTATATGGTAAGAGTTCAGTATGACTGATGCTGGTTCATCTTAGTGAATAGGAAGTTTCTCTCCAAAAGATGACATTTTCAGGGGTATTTCCAAGCAGTTGGTGACTCTTTTTGGGTGGGGGAAAGGCAGAATCAAACCTGAATGTGCACTGTGGCACTCAGTGGACATTTGGCATTACAGTAGGTGGGAGTGGGGTAAGAGCCTGTGTGAAGTCCACAAGACAGGAGCTGTAGAAGGCTTTAGGTTGGAAAGGACCTCTGGAAGTCACCTAATCCAACCTCCTGCTCCAAGCAGGGTGACTCCGAGCTTGATCAAGTTGCTCTTGACTTTTGCACATACATAGGTGAGGTGTGTTTTCCATCCCAGTAAGGGAATCCCTCTCCACCTGCTGAACACAAGTGTATGATCCGAGTCAGAGCAGGAATGTGTCTGCTATTTCAAATTGGACTGACCATCCCTTTCATCAAAAGCTGGGGTTCACTCTGTTGCAGTGAGCAGAGATGAACTTCTGCCTTTGGGGGCAAAAGAGGGGATGACTCAGCCTGGTTTTAATCTACCAGTTCTTGCTGAGGCCTCGTGTGCCATGTACAGTCTGGTTAATAAAGTCACTATATCAATAGGTTCATAACTGTGGCTCCTCGCAGGAATTTCCAGATGGTGTTTAAAACAAATAGTAATAATTTCCTTTCCCATTTCCTGTGGCTGCCAGTTCAGGTTGCAGCCCTGTGACTCCCCTGGCAGCAGGTATGAGCAGCTCTTGGTGCAGCACTTGGCAGTCACTGCCTGGGGATGCTTTCTGTGCCCTGGAGCTCTGTGTGTCCCTTTTGGACATACCCTTCCCTACTTGCATTACAGGGAATCACCTTTCATCCTTTTCTGACCTTTCCCAAGGAATAACCCTGTGTGCAGTTCCCAGGCATTGGGGCTCCTGTGGAGTGAAAGTTCCAGGCTTTGGAGTCACAGCTCTCCCAGGTTCTGACATTCAGCAGGAGCTGCCAGAGCTTCACAGCTGACATTTGCCTTGCTGCTGGGAAAGGGCAGGGTGTGAAACCCAGCAAGCTTGGTAAAAAAAGCTTTATTGCATTGCTCAGGTGCATGGTGAATAAAAGATCAATTTGTGCCACACATTGAATCAGTTGTAAACCATCCTGGTATTCATCCTGTTTGATGTCCTGAAGTGTCTGAGAAAAGTCACTTTGTTCTCATCACTGCATTTCTCACGTGTGTTAAAAGTGGAGTCTGTCCCTGGCATTGAGTGGCCATGTCCTTCTGCAGGAGGTACAGGGGTTCTTAGAGGGTACCCAGAGACAGGTGTCATTACCAGAGTGCCTCCAGCTTCCTTTTCACTAGGACAGCCTGTAAGAACTGCCAGGAGGAGGAGGAACGTGGCTGCCCAGCTCAGCTCCTGGGTGATGTGGTAGATGGGTCCTCCCGTGCCCAATTCCCAGCCAGCTGGGAGGGGTGGCCTGTCCAGCTGCCCTGCACGGCTCCCCTGCCTCGGCTGCTCCAGGGAAACCAGGGCTGGGAAGTCTCCTTGTGTTGGGAAAGCAGTATTTTGTATTCTGTTGTTTTCAGACCGTAATTAAGCAGGGGGGAAGGTGCCAGTGAGTTTGGTTGGGCTGTTTGAAGAGCAGGGTGCCAGGCAGTACGTGGGATGCTTTGGTTTCCTGCTGAAGCCATGGAGGGTGGCCCTTCCTTGGGATGATAATACTCATGTCACAGCTAGTTGTCTCCTCATTGTCTGTTCTGTGAGTAAAGAGTTACTTCATCCAAGTGATTTCTCTGGAACAGAAGTGGCACGAGGGAGAATGAGGCAGCAGGGTTTATTTAATACCTGTGGAGAGTGGCTGTAATTGAGAGGGAGAGAGAAAATGGTACTTGTCATTTCTAACTCTGCTCGGCTGCGTTTTTGAAAAAATACCTTTAACATCTCATAAAATACCTGTGTATCTCCCTTCCTAAGGAGATGGAGTATAAATATGTCATGTCTTTTTTGCCTGCACTTAAGTGCCTTCAGGCAACACAAATCTCCAGGCTGGCAGTGTATTCCAGGCTTGCTGGTGATGTTTTTTCTCTCTCACTCAGTACCTCATCTGAGGGTTGCCTCAGGCAAACTCTTTGAAGAGACTCTGTACAGAACCTCTTTCTGTGCCCTGCAGGGAAAGAGGGGGAGGCTGTGTAAGTGACTTCTGTGAGGAGGAGAAGTTTGTTTGACATGATAAATACTCAGGATGTCCCTCACTCCAGGAAAATTGTGAACATTGCAGCAAACATCAGGCACAGCACAGAAGCTCAGTCAGGAATGGCCTTGCAGGTTCTCTTTGGTCCATCTGTACCAGCAGCTGATGCTCTGCCCTGCTGTTCCCATTGGGGCTCTTCCTGAACGTGGTGCTTGGAACCTGGTTCCTGCTTTCCAAGGAGGCTCCTGTGGCTGGAAAATCAATGTAACAGTTCACCATCATCTCCTGGCTTTGCTCCCCATGGGACAGAGGGGGGTGTGCTCCATGTGAAGTGAGAGAACAGACCATGCCTCAAACAAAGTCGATATCCCGCTGTCCAAGGGGCCCTTGTGCCTTGTCCCTAATGCCACTTAATGGCCTGGATGACTGGGACACCTGCCCATAAACCATTACAGTCCAGGCTGATATGGGCTTGTTTTTTAAAGGCTTGTACTGTTCTTCAGCACAGTTTTCTGCATTGTATTTTCCTGGTAAGCAAACCCACCACTTGGTTTAAGCTGACATGACAGCTCGTGGTATGATGCTGGCAGAGGCACCCAGAACCTTTTTGCAGGACTGGCAGTACCTGTCACATGAACTTCATGCAGTGTGATGAAAAGGGTGAGGCCCAGTTCCATAGGGGTTACAGGAGAGAGGAGTGTCAGCAGATCCTCTCCTGTCCCAGCAGTGACCGAGGGAGCTGGGCCAGATGTGCCAAGCTCTGATTTCTGTACCCACCACAGGCAGAGGACTCCCATGAAGCCCAGGAAGGAGGAGAGCCCTGGACTTACCTGAGCAGCCTCAAATCCAGATCCCTCTGAGCTGTGTCCAAGCTGCACCCACAGGGGTTCACTAAGGGTGCCAGGGGAATTGTTTGTGGAATATTGCAGGGCTTTCTGTTGACCTCAGTCACTTCAGCCCCAGACAGCTGAGTACAGAAGCTCTGGCCTGGAGATGCAGGTGACCTTACCTGGATGCTCTGTTGCACTTTCTGTTCCTGATCCATATAAATAAAGGTCTGTCTGCACTGGGCAGGCCAATGGCAGATGCTGGGCTCAGGTCACCTGAGGTGAGCTTGTCTGTTCCTGTCATAGCCTGTTGGCTCTGCATTTACTGCAGTCAGCCTCTGAAGAGGCAAATCATTGCAGTAATTAATTTCACTGCAGCCAATTTTAATTTTTAGGGAAGTGGAAGACTAAGCTTCTATTTTAAAACAAACAGAAAATTCATTGTCTCTGGAAAGAGACGTTGGGATCCTTACTGGAAACATTCTAAAAATAGATCTTTTCAACTCAAGCTGTTTCACCAAAGTAATCAGGAATGCAGACTCCTTGGAGCTGACTTCAGCTTGCTGGATTTTGTGTTTGGGGAGGCAGAATGGCCCGGTGGGGGTGACATGGGACACAGCAACCCCTGTCAGCTCTGGGGCTGCCACTGTGCCCTCAGTCCCTCTGGGACCTCACACCAGGGCTCTGCTGCCTCTGCCAGAGCCACAGACTCCAGTGTCACCTGTGCTTGGCTCTGACACTGATGTCACACCTGTCTCCTTATTCCAGGGCCTGTGATTTGTGAGGAAGTTAAGGGATGGTGAGGGAAGGTCTGCAGAGCACCTTGTGCTTGAGTCCCTCACCAGGCACAGGTAGAACCAGCTGTGGTGCCTCAGGATGTCCCACTTGGCCTCCAGCTGCTGCTCCAGGAGGCTGTAGGTCTCCCATCAGTCTCCTGTTATATGTAAAGGTGTTCTGAGGACATCCTGAATCCTCTAGGGCATCTCTGATGGCACCACACAACCCTGTCTGGGCAGCAGTTTAGGGTCTGAGCTCAGTCGGGGGGGCAGTTCCTGCCCGGGTGCACTGGAGTGGCCTCCAAACAATTTTTCTTCTCCCCCCCATCAGGTAGGCATTCTAGGCTGTAGGCATTTCCTTTCTTACCCCAGTTAAGCTTTTTCTGCATTGACTTTCACTGTTTCAACAGCAGTTTATTATCTTTAAAATCAAACTGAGCTGGGAGCCACGGGAGCCACCACTCAGGGCGTGTGGCTTTGAACAGTTTATTTCTGATTTCAGTTGTTACCAAGCATTGCCCAGCTAAGGATCCACCTGAAACAGAGTCAGCTTTGCTCTCAGGAGATGGAGGATTGATCGATCACCATGTCTGGAGAATAGAGTGTTCATGCTTTTCTTTCCCTGCTCTGCAGTCATTTGCTCCCTGAAATAAAAAAATTCCAGGAAATCCCAGGAACTGTGTGCTTATCCAGCCTGGATGATGGTCTTTGTAGGTGCTAAGTGCTGGAGAAATTGGACCACTGAGTTTAAGGTCCTTAGAACAGGGATGAATCCAGTTACACTTAATATAACATGAAAAGTGTGTAAAAATGTTTGATATTAGAAATATTAATGTCAACCTTAAAGGATGGCCAGGCTTCCTCCAGCAGAATAAACTCTTCATCACTTGTAAACTAGAGTTTGAAATGGTTCTGAACATCACCTGTGAACGCACCACAAGCAGAATTCAAAGTTGACTGCAGTCACATTCCTTTTCCAGTAAGCCCCCAGCTCTGCAGGTTACTGATGGGCTCCTGCAGCCCCAAAGGGAAGCAGAGGGAATGCCACACACCCTTGGGAGGCACTTCCCAGCAGGGAGAGTCAGGCTCTGCTTTGGCAAGTGAGGAAATTAAGATTTTCATGTGTATTTGGCAGCTTAATATCCTTTATTAATATTTGATGTAATTATAAGTGTTTCATGGCAAACCAGGCAGAAAAGGGTGGGGCTCTTTGGTTTCTGCCGGTTTGCAAGGAGAAACACAAGAACAGATTCTGCAAAAATTACCTTCCCCTTTCTCTCCCCTTTCCTTCCCCTTCCCTCCCCCTTCAGGAAAACCATAGGGATCAAGAACTTTTTTTCTATGCAGGAAAGGCCACAGAGTTTCTGGATTCTGTTTCTAGGATGATTTAAAAACTAAGTCAGATGGCTCTTGGTGGGCCCTCCCTCACTGCTTTGAGCATTTCCAAAAGGAAACCTTTCTGCCAGGGGCATTCCCAGCTGCTGTGGGGCTTGGATAGGTCAGGAGCCTCCCCCATGGACAGTGTCCTCCCCTATGGACAGTATCCTCCCCTGTAGACAATATCCTTCCCCATGGACAATACTGTCCTTGGTGAATCCAGGCTGAGCTCTGCTCAGGCAGCTGGAATGGGGCAGGGGAGCCCAGTCCTGACCCACAGTGATGATGAGGAAGGTTTTGGCTCGTGGCAGCTGCAGCTGCCTCCTGTCTTCTGTGAAATCTGGCAGGTGGATAATGTAATTAAATAATGAAAGGATCTGTTTATCAATTATGCAGAGATTTCTCTGCTCAGAATGCAGCAGCACTCCGTAAGGAACAGGGACATTTGTGATTTATTTCGTTGGGATTTTTTGTCCTTGCTTGTTAGGAATGCATGTGCTGGTACATGGAGTTCTCCAGTGAAATCCCTGTCCCAGCTTCTGACAGAACATTCTCTGGGCAGGGGCTGCACAGGGGGATGTCCTGGGATGGGACAGGATGGACACAAATCTCCACAAATGGGGAAACTTGGCAAGGGAAGGACCAGGAGGGAAAGGAAGCAGCACAGCCTTGGAGATCCTTCAGCATTCCCAAGGGATGAATATATGTATATTGTTATTATATATGATGTGTATTAGGCAACATTTAGACTGGCAGCTTGGTATGTCTGCACTGCAGAGCTGCACAGCCCAGCCCTGCAGAGGCACAGCTCCCAGGCAGTGCTGGGCTGCAGCTCAGGGGGTCCTGGCTCGTGTTTTGGGGTGTTCAGTTCAAGTTGGCCTCAACAGAAAGACAGTGATTTTGGCTTCCAGAATGGTCTGTGTGCCGAATGCTGTGATTTTGTTAGTTGAAACATCTGAGCATTTCCAAATGGAAACCTTTCAATGCTGCCAGAAATCAAGAAATTAATTGTTAAAAGGTAAATACTGTATAGAATCCCAGAATGGTTTGGGTTGGAAGGGACCTTAAAGTCCATCCAGTCCCACCCCCTGCCATGGGCAGGGACACCTCCCACTAGCCCAGGTTGCTCCAAGCCCCATCCAACCTGGCCTCGGACACTTCCAGGGATGGGGCAGCCACAGCCTCTCTCATATGTGTGTGTGTGTATGTATATATATATATGTATATATATATATATATACATATATATATATACACACATACACATGCATGTGTACAATGAATAAATAAATACTTGTAGGTATCTGTGTATGTGGATGTGCAGGGGAAAAGTATCTGTAAGTGGAGGAAGAACCAGAACAGAGTGAATTTTCAATCTGCTGTGTTGAAGCAGAGAAGTGTCTGATCCTTCCTTCACCTCTCCTGGCCGAGAGTGAGTGAGGTCTCTGGAAGAAAAGTCTTCCCTTCCCAGGATCAGAACAAGGCTCCCTTGGCCCGTGGAGTTGCCATGGATACCACCCTGGTGTGGGATGGATGATGCCCTCCAGCCTGGGGTGTCCTTGTGCTGTGCTACCAGTCCTGCTGGAACTGAGGGAGAAAACGAGCTTAATGCTGGAGTTGGAGGGAAAGTTGTTCATTTTATTTAGGATTACTGGTGATGATCTCTGTGTGTCTGATCTGTTGCAAAACTGCTGAGACACAAAAGCTGCAGAATGGCACTTTGGTTGAAAAGACAGGGTTTGTTTTATTTCACAAAGCTCTTTACCTTTGTGCCTGGTTCCTGCTTGCAGTGTCCAGGCCCCAGAGCCAGAGCACGGTGTTGTTTGGCACAGTTTGCAGGGACAGGTGAATTCTCTGCTTTAGAAACAGGTGAAGGTGTGTGGAATTGAGCAGTGTTTCTACTGGAATTGTTCTAGTGGAAAATGATGGAGTTCACTGCCTCCCTGGTCAGTAACTGCACAGTGATGTGGAGGACTTGATGCATCTTTTTCACTTCTAACAGTAAATACTGATTTCTCAAGAGAAAACAGACTTTTGGAAAGAGCCACTAAATCATTGGGAAATGTCTTATTCTCCAGAGCCGGCGTGTTCATCGCAGTGTGTCAGGATTGCTCATTCTCCCTGCAGGTGCCTCAGACATCCCCTCCATCTTCCTGCTGTTCAGCCTGACAAATCCACAGTGGTTTATTAAGCAGGACCTTGCACCGAAGGAGTCAGCTTTTATTTCATATTCTGTAGATGTCCTATTGAGTCACAGCCACTTGGGACTTCACTTTTTATACTAGGGTGTGTAACTTCTTTCTGCTCTTTCAAGTCATAAGTACCAGGTATCTAAAATTCTGCAAGGAAAAGGCAGTAAAATAAATTAACAAACTGAGCATAATTGGCTTATTTATAATGCATTCTGACTTGAAACCCTGGCCTCAGGTGACGGTCCCTGTTTGTGTTGCAGCGCTCGGGCGGGGCCCTGGCCATCCCTCTGTGTGCCTTCCAAGGGACTGTGTCTCTGCAGGCTCCCACCGGGAAGACCCTCTCGTTATCCACGTACGAGGTGAGCTCTGACGGGCACAAAATCACCCCCATGGCCAAGAAAATCGAGGTGTTTCGGTCCAAGAGCGTCGGGCACGAGCCCAGCCCGGAGGGGTCCCCTCACACGAACGTTAAGATTCATCTGGAGGTGCTGGAGATCTGTGACAATGAGGAGGCCCTGGACACCGTGTCCATCATCAGCAACATCAGCCAGTCCTCCACCCAGGCCAGGTCCCCCTCCCTGCGCTACTCACGGAGGGAGAACAGGTTTGTGTCCTGCGAGCTGGGGGAAAGCGCCTCCTACTCCCTGTTCATCCCGTCCCACAGCCCCGGCAGGGACATCAGCATCTCCATCCCCGACACCGTGGAGGGCCATCGCAGCAGCAGCAGGCAGCACGTGGGCACGGGGCACCAGGAGGAGATCCAGCTGCTCAACAAGGCCTACAGGGAGCGGGAGGGCCAGGGCAGCAGCGGCTGAGGGGGTTCTGTGCTCTGCAGCTGCTCTGCCACTGCTCCTCTGGGCTCAAGGTGCCCACACAAATGCAGGGTCAGCTGGTTTTTCCTAACATGAATTTTATTTGGGTGCACTGTTAAATCCATTCAAACTGTTAATGCTCTGTCAAGGGGATAACAAACGCTCAAGTGCTTTACGGCTTTGCATAGTGAATTTCAAGTTATTTATTTATATACTATTTATTTGAGGAACATACATGTCTAGAGGGAATCCTAAATAAAGTCTTACAGTCCAGCTTTGGTGTTTGTTGGCACTGGGTGCTGTGTCTGTGGGACCCTGAGGAAATGAGGGAGCAGCTCCACAGCTGGGAAGTTACAGTAGTGTTGACTCACTTGCAGTTCTTTTCAGCATCTAAATCAAAAAAATCCCCAAAATATTTGAATTTATATTTCCTTTAGAATGTGTGTTTTTCACGGTGTTAAAGGAGATGATGGAAATGCAGGAGGTTCGTGCATGGAGATGGAAATTGCTCTGGAAGCAAAATCCCACTGGTTTCAAACATGAGCACTGCTTGGGTGTCCAGATACACTGTCATGGATTGTTACGGGAGCAAACAGGAGCAAACTGTCAAAATCACCCAAGTGACTCAGCACCAGGCACGTCTCTGTCCTGGACATCTAAATAACAGAACCAGAGGTAACCACTGCCCCAGTTTAGAGGCACCTCCAGGCTAAAGGGGGTCGGGGAGACCAATTTGTCTATGTGTGGGTGCATAAGCCACTTTGTGAGGGGAAAAGAGAAAAGAAAATAGAAATTTCTAACTTGAGCACCTGCTTCTTCTCCCTTCATATGGCCAAGTGCTGGAGTGTTGGACTGACTGTCATCAGCTGTGGGCAGACAAAAAAGAGAGAATGGTTTCCTTTGGAAGAAGCAATCCTTCAACTGAATATTGAAAGTCAGTATGTGATACTGTGTGTCAGAGATCTAAATGCTGGAAATCCTGAAATGGGAGTAAATCACACCAACAAGGGAGAAAAGGCAAGAGAATACGTAAAGAAATTAAGTTGAAGAAGCATTTACAGCTGCACAGTGGTGTTCAGGAAAACAAAATGTTAATTCACTGTTGTAAGAGTAATACTGATGTGAATAATTCTCCCTAATTTAAAAGGTTGAATGTCCCCCTCCGAAGAACCTGGGCACGGTGTATCCCATACACGAGTGATCAGCCCACAGACCCACAGCAGGGGCTATTTAAAGATATGTATTGTCTTTTATAAAAGAAACTATGGGAACAGGACAGGCACGAACCCTCTATGTGACGATGGAGACCAATAGTTAGTGTAGCCTTAAAATCTCCTTGCAGTTTGAAAGCCTACAAAGATCAAACATCAAAGAACATCCTTTTTTTAAAAAAAATGTTTACATACTCCCTTTTGCCGGGCGGGGACTCGAACCGGTGTCCCCGCGGGTCCGGGACTCGAACCCGCGGCCCTGCGGCGGCCGGAAGTGCGGCGCGGCCGGGGCGGGCGGTGCCGGCGGATGAGGCGGGGCCGGGCCGCGCGGGGCTCTGCGGGCCGGCCGGCTCCATCGGCTCTCTCGGCCCTGTGGGCTCCCTCGGCCCTGCCGCCCCTCCGAGCTGGGCTGTGCCGGGCCGGGCCGCCGCGGCCATGAGCTACGAGCACCGCCGGGACTGGGGCCGCGGGCGCGGCGGCGATGGCGGCTCGGGCTCCGGCGGCCCCTCGGCGGGCGGGCCCGGCGGGCGCGGCGGGCGCGGGCGCCACCCGAGCCACCTGAAGGGCCGCGAGATCGGGCTGTGGTACGCGCGGAAACAGGGCCAGAAGAGCCGCGACACCGACCGGCAGCAGGTGAGGGACACGGGACAGCGGGGACGCGGCGCGCCCCTCGTGAGCCTTGGCGGGCGGCACCGGGCTGTGTGTGTGTCCCTGTGCTTGGAGCCGCCCCGGGGAACCCTCACACTCGTGACCGTGCCGGGGA
>NW_016690436.1:72518-84188 GCF_001604755.1 Lepidothrix coronata
GCCGGATCGTCTGCACCCAGCCCAGGAGGATCAGTGCCATCTCCGTGAGTGCCCTCGGCAAACTCGCTTCCTGGGGGGGGTTATCTCTGTGAATCTGAGCTTTTTGTGTGCTCCTTCTCAGTTGTCTGAGGTTCTGTTACAAGCCACGATTTTGTTCCTGTGCGCTGATTTGATATTTCACAAGTGTTGGTTGGGGTTTGAGTACTGGCACTGCAGGCTCGTTCTCCGAGTTTAGCCATGGGTTATATCTGGGATTTTAATGGATTTTGCAGTGCAAATGTGAATTACGATTAATGACAGGAAAGAGTTTGGCTCTCAAGTGCTCAGTAATTACTCTTCTTGCTAGTTCAGTGTCAAGTGATGAGAGACCCTTGCTTTACCCTGAGGGAAAGCTCACCCTGCTGAAGGGGAGCATGGTTCTGTTCCTCTCAAGTCTGTCCTAGGACACAAACCTGCCCATGGGTTGCTGACAGGAAACACTGTTCTCAAGGAAGGAGAAAAAGTGGTTTTCAGGGCGTTTGTTATTTACAGAACTTCTCGGTTCCAGGTATTTCTTGCTGATTAGTAGCCCAATCACAGATCAGCCTGTGGGATTTTTGAGAGTTTTCTTTGTTTTCCCCAGGTGGCTGAGAGGGTGGCTGCTGAGAGGGCAGAGGCCTGTGGCAGTGGCAAGAGCACGGGGTACCAGATCCGCCTGCAGAGGTGAGTGGCTCCTGGTGCTGCTCTTGTGGGAAGTACCAGCTATTGTTACACGAAGGAGACAGTTTGAAAAGCAGTCCTTAAATAGCTGCTCTCCTGCTGATATTTTCTCCAAAAGGAATTCTTGTGAGTAGCTGGTGTAGGGAATGAGGTTTTTCAGTTTTAGCAAAGAGTTTGAGTGCAGTTACTGTGTTTTATGCAATGTGTGACAGTGACCAGCACCAAGTTGTGCTTTGTCTAGTACGCCCTTTTTTCAGATCTTCTAAAAGGTTCTGCTGTTGGTTGAACTACAAGTGATGTCCCTAATCCAGGAATTGCAAGGCAAAATGGAAATCCTAAAGGAGAGAATGGTCTGAGCCATATTTCTGTGGGAAACTATGTAATTGGTACCCTTACCTATGGACTAATCCCCTGGGATCACGTAATAGATGCATTGACAGGAGTTCACAGAGCAAAAGCTCTTACATTTGGAGTCAGCTGTAGTTTTAAAAGGTACCTGAAATGTTACCAGCAAATAATGGAACCTTTATTGTTGAAACAAAACTGCTGGTGAGAGAGGACAGCTCAGCCCTGCCAGCATTTCAGTTGGAGCTTAGAGAGTCTCCCTGCTCTTTCTCCTCAGTGCTCAGTGAGGGCTGTCCCACTGCTGTGCCCGAGTGCCCTGCGTGCTGAGCCTGGGCAGCTGCAGCAGTGGGGTCAGCACTGCAGTGTGCAGGTGGTGATAAAGGATGTCTGGGCAGTCAGGGCCTCTGTCAGACCCCTGGGTCCTTCCCCAAAGGGATGCAGCTGTGGCCTGGTTCCTGTTCCTCCCCTTGAGCTGTGAGCAAGTCAGTGAGGCACCTTCAGCATGACTGTACTGGTATCTGCACCTGGATCTTAAGCTTTTGAAGTGTTTTTTAAAATACAGAAGAGAACTGAGGAATTCTTATTGTGTCTCTTTCAGTCGGTTGCCGAGGAAACAAGGTTCAATTTTGTACTGTACCACGGGAATTGTCCTCCAGTGGCTCCAGTCGGACAAGTGAGTGTCCTGTTTGATGAGAAACTGAATGCAGTGATGAGAGGAGTCCTGACTCTGTTCTTTCATTTTGCTAAAAACAACTGTTTAAATTCCTCCTCTTCTGTTTTAGGCACTTGTCCAGCATCAGTCACGTAGTCCTTGATGAAATCCATGAAAGAAATCTTCAGTCAGATGTTTTAATGAGCATTATTAAAGATCTGCTAAATATTCGACTGGATCTGAAAGTCATACTAATGAGTGCTACTCTAAATGCAGAGAAGTTTTCCGAGTACTTTGGTAGGTTAAATGCTTCCTAGAAATGTTCCTCTTAAGTAATTTAGGCTTCTAGAGTAAAATGCAGTTCTTAAATTATAGAATTGATTTTTATCAAAAGAGGAAATTACTTCAGTTTTCCAGAGAGTTGGCAGCTGGTGGAGATGCTGATTCTCTGTTTTATCTCATCATGAGCAAGTATTGCTTCTGGTTTTGCTCTTCAGACATGCTGTGGAAGTAGAATCCACAGAGTATTTTCCTATTAAATATTTAGTCATATTTACCACATTTTAGAATTCTTGGTGTGAGTGGGCAACCAGATTGAACTGTTAGTTGTTCAGTCTCCCAGCTTTATCCTGTGGCTGGAGCCAGGGGAACATGCTGGTGTGCAATACACTGCTTGCTGCCTGTGCTTTTTAACTCAACAGCTTCACTTGGGGGTGAATTTGGTGTATTCCATGGGAATTTGAAAATAAATAATCACCAAACCCACACAGACATGACAGCTATATTGCAGAAATAGGGAAGAATCTATTGCCTCTATTACTTCAGTGCAGTGTTTCATTGGTGGTTTTAAAGCTGAGTTATGCCTTCCCCCACAGACCACTGTCCAATGATTCACATCCCTGGGTTCACTTTCCCGGTGGTGGAATATCTGCTGGAAGATGTAATTGAGAAGTTGAGGTAAGTGGGTTTTCTGAACATCATTTCAGAGAGTATTTTGGGGGGGGGTTGGCTTAGCATATATATTCAAAGACTACTTGGAATAAAAAAGAATTGCTTGTATTTTTGAACAGAAAACCTTCCAAGGGAAGTCTCATAGCTTGTACAGTAATTACAGATGGCACATGGAAATGTTGGCTTGAGGGGGGGAACAACTTTGTCTGTCTTTTGGTGTGGTGGGTTTCAGGCCTCTAAATCAAGCCCATCTTTGTGGCTGTTGAGGCTCTTGCTCTGCCCATTCCCATGTTTGCTGGGGTTGGTGCCTGTTCCTGTAAGGAGGATTTCTGCCTCAGAAGAACCTGAAGAGCCTCCCCTCTGTGGTGTGGCTGAAGCACAAGTGCAGTGCAGTGCAGTCCCTGCAGGTGCCAGTGTGGCTGTGTCTGTCCCCAGTGCCAGGCAGTGCAGTGCAGTCCCTGCAGGTGCCAGTGTGGCTGTGTCTGTCCCCAGTGCCAGGCAGTGCAGTGCAGTTCCTGCAGGTGCCAGTGTGGCTGTGTCTGTCCCCACTGGCAGGTACAGCCCCGAGAACACGGAGCGGCGGCCGCGCTGGAAGAGGGGATTCCTGCAGGGCCACGTGAGCCGGCCCGACAAGGAGGAGAAGGAGGAGATCTACCGGGAGCGATGGCCCGAGTACCTCAGGCAGCTCAGGGGCAGGTGGGCCCAGGTTACTCCTTTACTTTAAGTTTTCAGGCAGTTCCTAACCATAAATTGGTGTTTATTGTGTTGCTGGGCTTTAGTAATGGTGGGGCAGCTGCTGCCATGGAAAACGATGATGGAATTCCTGGCAACCAGGGAAGTGCCTTTGAGCTGTCAGAATTAGCTCCCTTTGCCTGTGCAGACTGTGAGAGTCAGTTGTTCAGGTTAAATTTAAATTTGTTACCTAAATGCAGATTTAGTCCCTGGCCAATCCAGGAGGAGGAGATGTATGATCAAAGTGCTTCAAAGGCAGTTCAGTCATGACATGGCAATTCTTAAACTTACTGCTCTGAACTGACAATCACACTGAACTAAAGGTGGAGGGGCAAGAATTGATCACAGAACCAAACTGCTCAGAGGTGGGTTAGTGACTGTGTGACTGAGACCTGACAGCAGGAACAGGAGCACGTGGCTCTGTGTGTTCCAGGTTACCAGTGTCTGTGCTTTCCCTGCTGCAGGTATTCAGCAAGCACTATTGATGCCCTGGAAATGATGGATGATGACAAGGTGGACCTTGACCTCATAGCAGCTCTGATCAGACACATCGTGCTGGAAGAGGAGGTACAGTCCTGTCACTGTCACCACTCTGGTGGTGGCACTGGGCTGGGGCCAGGGGCTGTCACAGTGTCAGAGCCAGGGCTTACTTTGGCTTATCACACACAGAGAAAGGAAACTGCAAATCAAATTTACTTTTAGTTCTTTCTGTGACTGAGTATGTGCTTGTCAAAGGAAGTAGTCTTTGCAGTTTGTAGTAACAGTTACATTTAGTGAAACAGCTGTAGAAAACTCTGAAGGCCATTTTAGTGTACGACTAAATCTCCATTCCTTGTTCCTCTGCACTGGGAGGGAAAGGGCAAGAGCCATACTCATAGGTGTGTTCACTGCCTCATACCTATATTATTAGAAATATCAAGTAATTTAATGTTTCAGCTGATGGATCATTAAAACTGTGGATAATGAGGATGGCTTTGTTTTTTGTTCTTTCTGTCTTGAAAATTACACAATAGTTCCTCTCTTTTACTTGCACCTTAGATTCTAGTGTTGACATGGCTGTGTTTAAAACACTGCAGGGGACAACATTTAAAATCCAGTTTTTACTTCTTACATTCAGATAAATACATGTAGCTGGCTCTTTTATAGAAAAAAATGATCAAACTGTTCCAAATGGGAGTCAGTGAGGTTTCAGGTCTCACAGGTCCAGCAGGTGTATCAGTGTGCAAGTAGATGGCTCTCTGCACAGTGAGTGGGGTGTTCTGACCTCTCTTCCTTCTCTCCCTCTTTTCCCTGTAGGATGGTGCAATTCTGGTGTTTCTGCCAGGCTGGGACAACATCAGCACTTTGCACGATCTCTTGATGTCACAAGTCATGTTTAAGTCAGGTAAAACCAAAATTTTCATGGGAATTGTAGCAGTAGCATTAGTGGCAGACTATTTTTGCATGGAATTGTTGCTATTGCACTGGATTCATTTTTAGCTCATCTCTCCTCAAAATAATTGCAGTGTTCAGCAGTTTTTGTGTTTCTGTAGTATCCTTCATCTGCTAATGACAACAACTCGTTTTCCTCAGTGTGGGAGTGACAATGTGAAAAACAACCTGACCTGCATCTCCTTCCTGCTGTCCTTTCCTGTGGCTGTGAGAACCCCCTCCCAAACTAAACTCCATTCTCTGTGTTTCCTCTGCACAGGGTTCTCCAGCAGCTCCCGCCCCCTGCTTTGCTGAGAGCTCCCTCCAGCCTGTTTATCTCAGCTTTGTTATGGGCACTGAAGTGTCTGTGCCTGTCTGATACACTTTAACTTGTCCTTTGGCCCATCTCATCTTTCCATCTAACCTCCCTTAGCTGGGCTCTTCACTATTCAGATGTTGCCTTGCAGTATGTGGTGTGTACAGTCCATAGATACAGAATTTCAGTTTATTGAAAGATTGTGTCAGTTTATGTGTTAAACTTGAGCAATTATTAAATAATTTGAGAGTCTAAAAATAAATATAAATTACTGTACTTAACTTTATATATTTTATTAAACTTGTCATGTCATCATAGCATCATAAAAAAGTCCTTTATACCTTTTTACTTTAGAATTTGCCGTTATGATACAAGTATCTGTGAAATCAGAGCAAGAAACAATAGCCTAACTTGCAGCCTATTTTCTCTATTCTGCATGATTGATTTTCCTGTAAAGTTAAAGTTTCTGTGCTTACACCATATCTTTTACTGATTTTTAACTTCCAGATAGGTTTATTATCATACCTTTGCATTCACTGATGCCTACTGTTAACCAGACTCAGGTATGCTGCTCTTCTATTGTAATATTTCACAACTGCAAAAAAAAAAAAAAGAATGAAGCACATGTTTGGTTTTGGCAAACATATAAATGGGCCCTGGCTGATTACAGGTGTTTAAGAAGACCCCACCAGGAGTAAGGAAAATCGTGATTGCAACCAACATTGCAGAGACCAGGTAAATACCTGGCTGTACACACCCAGAAAAGCTGTATATTTATCAAAACAAATGAAAGTGGTAATTTAAAGTATAAACCTGTTTGATGTTTCCAAAAATATATGTTCCTGTGTTTGTGCCATTCATTTATAACACTATCTTTAGAAATGTTTATAGACTAAACAGAGTTTTCCTAGAATTGTTTTAAACGGACCAATTCAATTGTTTTGAACAAATAAACTATAGGAATACTAAACAATTCCTATATTGACTTGCCTTCGTACGAGATAATCTGAGCTTCTCATCCTCTGTGCACCTTCAGAACCCACGTGGGGGCTTCTGCCAGACCCAGCAGAATAAATCAGCCCTGTCTTGAACTCCAGTGATGCAATTCTTAATGACATTCCAAACACAGAGTTTTTAATTGCTTACTCATAATTTGGGAAGGGATAAAGAGAAGCCAAACCCCTTTCCAGTCCTAGGTCAAGCTTGCAGAGATGAAGAGTTGAATTTTTTCTGTTTTCTTCCACCAGCATCACAATTGATGACGTCGTGTTTGTGATAGATGGGGGCAAAATAAAGGAGACTCACTTTGACACCCAGAACAACATCAGCACCATGGCAGCAGAGTGGGTGAGCAAAGCCAATGCCAAGCAGAGGAAGGGTCGGGCAGGAAGGTAAGAGCAGTTGGGATGGGGAGGGAGGGTTGGGATGGGGAGGTTTCCATCAGTCCTGGAGCACATGCTGGGACTTCTGCTTTGTTCCTGCCATGCCCAGCAGCAGGGCTGGCACAGCTGCCTCCTTCCTGGGGAAGCAGTGGTTCCCTTGTCCTTCTGGGAAGCTGAAGTGACCTGTGCTGCATTTGAGTCCTGAGTTTCCCCCCTACAGAAGAATAAGTCCCGTATTTTATTTTAATTTTTGTTGGAACTGTTTGCCTTCACATCTGATTTATGAGGCTGATCCATTAAAGTGAAAATGGCTTAAAAATTAATTTCTGTACTCTCCATGCCTTTTTGCTGCTGATGGGTCTGTGTTTCAGAAGGCTGAAATGGCTTTTACAATTGGATACACTTCAGTTCTAACTCCTTTAGGTGTTTTGAAAAGCTGTTTGTAAACAAACACAATTATAATGTCACAGTTTCATAGAAAAAAGCAAAAAAACAACCTAAGCCAAAGCAGTTGTTTGTTGAAATCACTGCAGAGTTCAGCCAGGCCACTGTTACCATCTGTACAATGGGCTGCGTGCCAGCCTGCTGGATGATTATCAGTTACCAGAGATCCTGAGGACACCCTTGGAGGAACTCTGCTTGCAAATCAAGGTAAACAGGACTCTTCAAACATATTTATAATCTACTTTTCCATTGGAATAAGAGGTTGTGAGAATAATTTAATGCAACTGTGAGCCTAAGATTGTCAGATGAAATTTCTGTTACACAGAAATGCAGAGTATATGCAGCCAATAGTTGCAGCACCTTTTGGAAAAGCACACTTGTACCTGGGTGCATCAAACCCAGGAAAACAGGGTTGTCTGGTGTCAGTAAAAGGTGAAGTCTAGACTGTGCTTCCCCCAAATGTGACTCAGTCAGAGGAGATTCAGTGAGAATGCCAGTGAGTCAGGGGTGTGATGTCTTAAAAGAATTTTACTACAAAGTGGTTTTAGAACTGACACGAGCTTCCCTTTTTGGCAGTTTGTATTGAATTCCTCATGCAAGCAGAAGGAGTGCCACGTGTATGTGAACTGAATGAAGAATAGATCCTTCTGTTTCAAATTTCATCATTAATACATTTTTTCCCTTAGTTCTTAATTAAAGAAATTCTAACTCAAGCTGTGAGGCAGTCACACTATTTCAGTTATGAAGTTACTGCTGGCTGATTTTAGGCAGCCATCTTTCTCTGGTTGCTGTAGGCTTTTGTTGTTTTTTCTTGCAGATCCTGAAGCTTGGTGGAATTGCCTATTTTCTGAGCAAACTAATGGACCCACCATCTCGTGATGCTGTCATGTTGGCCATAAATCACCTCATGGAGCTGGTAAAGTGTTGTTTCATATGCAAGGAATGACCTGGGTAGAACCATGTTACATGTGTGTTACCAGACAGGTCTGGCTGCACAGGCCTGGACATTGCACCCCTTCCTTTTTGTGGAGCCCTGATGTGTCCTCACTGCACAGAGGGAGCAAATTCCCATCACCCAGGATGGTTATGGGCTGCACAGCTATGCTGGGGCACTTTCTGAATGACTCAAACCAGACACATGGACCCTGCTCTTCAGTTCCCTGCAGACATTGCTTTCCCTCTCTGCTCTGCACTGCCCTGCTCAGCCCTGCAGCCCCAGCCCTCCTGTGCCTGAGGGCATTCTTCTGGGGGCAGATCAGGGATATGAGAGTAAGGCATTGTGTGTCATTGGCCCTCTGGATGCTGGAGGAGGAGACATTAACGACACATTTGTTCTGCTGACTCCTTGCCCTGGTGTTATTTGCACAAATGAGTTGTAGCCTTAAATTGAACCCTCTGATTTAGGTACTAGTGGGTGATAGGAGTGTGCTAGTGGCTCTTCCAAGGAAATCCTCCCCATTTCACACGATGTGTTTGTTCTTTACTTTTTCCCCTCTCCTGGCAGAATGCTCTGGACAGGCAGGAGGAGCTGACTCCCCTGGGTGTCCACCTTGCACGGCTGCCAGTGGAGCCCCACATTGGGAAGATGATCCTCTTTGGGGCCTTGTTCTGCTGCCTGGACCCTGTGCTCACCATTGCAGCCAGCCTCAGCTTCAAGGACCCCTTTGTCATCCCTCTGGTAAAGGGGAATTACAATGAGTGGGGCTTACTGAAATGCTGTAGTTTAAAAGCACTTTAATCTGATTTTCCTGTTAATTACATTTTTATTGGTAAGATTACCATCACATACTACAAATTATTACCTTTGCCTTCAGATTATTGGAAGTAGCTATAATTTTCATACCAGTTGCATATGAAGTATTGCTCTATCGATGTACCTTAATTAGGAAAAGAGAACTGTTGTGTCAGGCTGGATATTTTATGGGTTCTAATTTTTAGGGCAAAGAGAAAGTTGCAGATGCAAGAAGAAAGGAGCTGTCAAAGAACACGAAAAGCGACCACCTGACTGTGGTGAATGCTTTCACTGTAAGCACATTTTAATGGGGTTTTTTCTTCTAGAACTTTAATTTGGGTAATATAGTTGATCCTAAGGAAAAAGTTGATCAGTTTGTGCTCTGTAGGATTTCTTACTTGGCTTCTAAAGAAACATAAAACCAAACTGATTGTCACTCTTCTAGTGTTGAGGAATCTTGTCTTCAGGCTCAAATACCTGATTTCTGGTGGATAAGTCTGTGAAAGAGACTTAGAAAACTTAATCTTATAGTTTACCTTGCTAAGTTGTTCATTCTTGTCCTTCTGGCCTCTATGAGAGGCCAGAGCTGACTTTAGAAGTGTTAGAGATTGAGCTGTGTTTTGTTGGGTTGAGAAGAGAAGGAAATAAATGGCCTGAAAAATGCAGTTTCTGCCCAGGACTGTTAATAACAAATGATGTTGTGGCAAATGTAGCCAGATTTCACTGCTCCCCATGAAAACCACAAGTTTTCAATTCTAAACATGAAGTTGTGTTTTTCTGCTCAGTGCTGTGTACACATAAACAAAGAGATCCAAGGATTTACTTTCTCTCTTGGAGAAACTGCTTTGTTTGTTCACCTCCAGTTTTTGCTGGCCTTAATTTTGTGGTGTGTTTCCCTTACAAACCCCCTGGAACTATGGTTTTTATGTCTAGGGCTGGGAAGAGACTCGGCGTCGTGGCTTCAGGACTGAGAAGGACTATTGCTGGGAGTATTTCCTGTCCTCCAACACCCTGCAGGTAACAGCCCCTGGCAGGTTGCACCGTGGGCTGGGGGGCCGAGCAGGGCTTTGCTCAGCACCGCTCTGGGCCGTGGCTGTTCTCTCCTAGATGCTGCACAACATGAAGGGGCAGTTTGCTGAGCACCTCCTCGCAGCTGGGTTTGTGAGCAGCAGAGACCCCAAGGATCCCAAATCTAACACCAACTCGGGTAACTGTGCAGGGGCATGGAGCCTTTCTGAGGGCTGGAGCCTCAGCTTGCAGAACTGCCTGATTGCCTGCCCTGTCTCCTACAGATAACGAGAAGCTGCTCAAAGCCGTCATCTGTGCTGGCCTCTATCCCAAAGTGGCAAAGATCCGGCCCAGCTTCAGCAAAAAGAGAAAAATGTGAGGGCTTGGTTTAATGTTGGTTTGTGTTGAGGGTGATTTGTGCTTGGGGTGGTTTGGAAAGGTGAAGCAGTGGCTCGAGTGCAGGAATGAATCTCACTTTATAGCTCAAGTCATACCTCTGGATTACTCCTTTGAGAAGGGCAGATGAGAGTGTGGGTTGTTGATCTCTTAACATTTAGATACCTGCTGGTATTGGAATAATTTGTGTGACCTTATTGTGCCATGGGTAATGTTCCAGTATATCAGTAGCACTGCTCCAAAGGGCTCCTGCCCTCATCTGTGTTCTGCAGCAGCAGTTCAGACACTGACATTTCTGGTTATTTGGCAAGATAGAGCACAGAAATCCTGGTCTGTTGACTTATCACTTCTTATAGTATCAGACTTTTTTTTTCTTTGAAGGGTGAAAGTTTGCACCAAGACAGATGGATCAGTTAATATTCATCCCAAATCAGTTAATGTGGAGGAGACCGAGTTCCATTATAACTGGCTCGTGTACCATCTGAAGATGAGGACCAGCAGTGTAAGTGAGGGGTTATGTTTGGGTAGGTTAATTTGGTATCCCTTTGTAAATGAGGTTGGATCAGGGTTCAGAGGGGGCGTGAACAGCCTTTGTTCTGGAGCCTTCCTGTCTCAGGCCATTTCTTTTACACACCATCAGTTATGTTCTTTGTGATATGGGAGTATTGTGCCACAAATAACTAACTTTTGTGGTTTAGTGGTTGGGGGTTTTTTTGGAGGACTTGGATTTTTTTTTTTTACAGTTCTGGCAATAACAGGTGTAAATTTTATTTGAATTTATTTTTTTCATTTCAGTCCAGTCTAACACTTAATCAATATGCTGAAATATTCCCCCTTCATTGTTATGGAGCAGCTGGTTTGATTTCACCACTGTGTGAAGGACTGTATTTGGGACCATTTTTGCTCCTGTTCAGTCTGATTTTATGTAAATTTTTTTGAACTGAGTTGCTTCATACATCTTGCAGATTTGTGATTGAATCATGATCTTCTGGAATTCTGTAGGAGTCTCATTAAGAGTTACTGGTGGCCCTTAGGATGTTTTGAGGGTGATCAGCCAACTTTGCTGTCGTGCAGATTTACCTGTATGACTGTACAGAGGTGTCTCCATACTGCCTTCTGTTCTTTGGAGGGGATATATCCATCCAGAAGGATAAGGACCAGGACACCATCGCTGTGGATGAGTGGATTGTTTTCCAGTCTCCAGCAAGAATAGCACACTTGGTGAAGGTGACTATGTTTAGTAATAATAATGTACATGGAAGGCTCAGTAACACTGATCCGTGGGAATTTCTGGATTTGCTGTTACTGTGTCCCTACGGATTCATCACTCAGGGAGATAGTGGTTGAAATGCATTCCCAGTGAACTACACAAAGAAAACAAAAGAGATCAACTCTTCCACAGCAGAAGCTGGAGGATGACTTGGTCATTCCATGAAAACATGAGGATGGGGCTCCTCAGCTAGCAGGAATAAGTTCTAATAGAGCTATTTAATATTAGATCCCAGAAATCATACCTGACATTTTTTATATATGTTTTTTTTTTTTTTTTTTACTTTTTTTTAAACCAGTATTTTTAATCCTGAAATAGTCAGCTAATGGATGT
>NW_016690436.1:85860-226986 GCF_001604755.1 Lepidothrix coronata
CGGAAGAGCCAGGCCATGAGGGCTGCGGAAGAGCCAGGCCATGAGGGCTGTGAGGGCTGCGGAAGAGCCAGACCGTGAGGGCTGTGGAAGAGCCAGACCGTGAGGGCGGCGTGGAAGACAAGCTGCGCCGAGAGCAGGGAACGATGGTGCTGCTGGAGGTGAGCCCTGGAATCAAAGTGGGGGGAAATGGGGGTTAAATTACTGATAATTGTGTGGAAAAGGGAATGAAGTGAATTCATGGTGTAATTTCGGTGCTGGGGACAAGGGCTGTCGTGCCGGGGAGGAGGGAGCGGGGAAGGAGGAGGGGACAAAATGGCGGCCGGCGCTGAGGGGCAGCGCAGCAGGGGCTGGTGGCACCAGGGTGCCCAGTGTCAGTGTGTGAGTGTGGGGCAGGAACTACAGCTCAGCAGAGGGTCCCACTGCAGACTGGATTTATTGATGGAAGGTTAGTGGTAATGTTACTGGCAGCACTGGATTAAAAGTCGTGAAAATACAGGCTGGCACGTGGTACCTGCTTTATTCTCCTTGTCCGCTGTTTTTGCAGTACTTAAATGATGGTTAAATTTTTAATTAATAACATAAAGAGCAAAAGGAAATGGTAGCAGAAGCAGAGCCTGGGTGAGAATGGCAGTGTTGTTTGAAGGAAGGTGCCTGTTCTCTCAAACCCTGCATTTGGAACGATCAGGGCCAGGCAGCCCAAGGGCCACCCCAGAAGGGACACACCTGAGGGGTCACGGGCTGGGGCAGTCACATCTGTGCTTAGGAAGTGTCTAAATAATGATGCTGACTGTGCTTGAAACATAGCTTAACATCCTTTTAAGTGGAAAGGTATCAGAAACCTTTGTTCTTTGAGTTTGAGCCTGTTCCAAATGCCAGGTGAGCTGGTTTGTGCTGGGATAGTTTTTCTCACTAGTGTGTCTGGTGCTATGTTTGGATTTGTGATGTAAATACCATTATTCCAGGTATGAAGTTTTGATAAAAATCATTTGCAGACTACAGCAGATAAATCCTTGGATTTCCTCCATCTTGGTGTCAAAATTTATTCTAGATTTATTTCCAGCACTTGTGTTCTGTCCACTTGTTTTCCCTACGTGTGTTACTTTAGGAACAGAAAATACAGGTCCAGAGTGTAAGGGACGTGCCTGTGAGTGATGCTGAGCACAGGCTGCGCTCTGTCAGGGTGTGTAGGTTGACTAAAGTGTGCTATTTTTACCTTTTTATTTTCAGCAAATTAGCTTTGCATAATGGGAACAAATGTACTCCTTGCCATGGCAGTCAAGAACAGCACTGCATTACAGCATGTCTTAAAAGTTCAGCAGATAAAAATATTTATTGTGTTGTAGGGCTGATATAAAGAAGCAGAAAAGAATATTTATAAGTGTTCCTTATGTGTGTCACAAGTAGGAGATGCTGAGACAGGCTGGAGTCAGGTGGGCACTGGATTTCTGAGCAGGTGCTGGGTGGCCCTCAGGAGCCCACAGACACACATGGGCACCTCAACTTTGATTCAGGGAACTGAGAGCATTTTGGTTTTTAAGCATTTTAGTTGCTTAAAACCTGGCTCTAGAAGTCAGAAGGAAGGGGTGCACATTCCAGGCCTTCCAAAAATGAGAGTTTTAATTTTACAGTAACAAACTCCCACCTCTATTCTGTCACTGCTGGGTGCTTAATTGAAAATGAGATACTGGTGTCAAGTCCACCTCTAATTAAAAAGGAGATGCAGGAGAGCATGTGTGTCTGTGCATGTGCAGAGTGCACAGGGTGTGAAAGTGCTGAGTTTTTTGGATCACACTCTTTGTAATTAGAAGTACTCATCTTTTAGCTCCAACTTGCTCTAAATTACTTTTTTTTTGCTAATGAAAATATTGTGCAGTTGCTGTAAGGGAAAACAACCAACCCCAAACCCCTGAGGTTTTGAAAACTTGTTTATACAAATGTTTAGATAAATTGCTTTTTATGCCTTAAATTTCTAAGATCTCTTTGAGCTGTGCTGGAATTTAGAGTGCAAGTCCAAGGCAGCAATAGTAGAGCAATCACCCTGTCTGCCACCCCCAGGTAAGGTGTGCATTGTAATTAATGCCACCCTGAGAACGTGATTTAACCCTGGGTCAGCCCGTGATTTAACCCTGGGTCAGCCCGGCAGTGGCTGGACCAGGCGAGTGGTGCAGGTCCCTTCCCCTGAACTGTGGCCAAATTATAGAAAGCAGAGGTAACTGAAGGCTCTTTTTCCACCTCCTGCTTCTCCTCAGTCTCAGCCATCAGCTGTTCTCCCAGGCCTGTGTTCTACGCCATGGCTTCACGGCCACACAGGTAAATTGGATCTGTGGCAGATGAAGTAGGACACAGCATGGTGCTATTTATCTTTACAGAACAGGAACATTTGAAATGTGACAGCTTCCCAAAGAGTTTTCTTTGACAGGAATGACATTAAACAACTGGCATTTTAAGAAATGCCATTAAAAAAAATTCAAAGCTTTTTTTAGTAAGAATTTAAAAGCATTTTATTGATTGTTTTCCTATAAAATCAAAGAAGTCTTTAATTCCTGAAGAACTGTGTCCAACGATAGGAAAAATGAAAAATGTCCTTAAAAAACATTACAGCATTTTTGGAAAAACTAGGTATGAAAAATATATACAAGGTATTAAAAAAATCTGAATAAAATTAATGCCTGGATTTATACATTCAGTTATGTGTTAAACATCTGCCTGTATACAATAAATTTGTTAAAACAGTAGCAGTCTTTTTTACTATGTTAAATAAGTCTTTGTTCAATTTACAGTTTCTGTCATTACTATTTTATCAGTCCTCTTTTAAATTAATTTACAAGGCTGTATAACCACTGTCAGACCGTCCAGGTAAGTACTTTTGTACAAAATTATTGCCTTCCTACTACAGTTTAAATTGTTAGAGACAGACATTTACAAACACCCAATTCACTCACCAATGAAATCAGCACATTACAGACTATAAAACAACCTCCAGCCCCTGTTCTGAGGCTGGGGAAGGCAACAAGAAGAAAGCCTTGGTACTACAAGTTGTCCCCTCGTTTGTAGTGAGCAGTATTTAGCTGCTGAGTCAGCAGCTGGTCCTTACCCGATGAGGGTTTGCATCCCACAGTCCCACTGAGCTCACACAGCAGGAGGGGGCACTGGGGTGTGCAGTGCCCTGTGAGCACGGGGCAGCACCAGCACAGCTCCTGCCAGGCTGTTCCTCGGGCACTGCCCGAGCTCTGATGGTGCCCACAACAGAGAGGAGACCTGGCACCTCAACCAAACTGTGCAGCTCTTCGCTCTCCCTCTGCTGTGGATCCCACAGGATGATAAAGGTGCAGGTAACTGGAGTTCAGCAGAACACGGAAAGAACTGATCTCCAGTACTGAAGAGCAGAAACCCCCCAGTCCCAGAACAAAGTACTTCATGTTCCTGCAGCCCAGCAAACTCCTGCTCTGAAACAGTAACTGAACCACAGGAGCTCGTTAAACACCTGAGGAAACCAGGAACAAATCGGCTCCATTTCCAGCAGTTACTCTCTGCTAAAATACCTGGGCCAAGATGGATCAGCACCACCCGCTTTGCAGAGTGTGGTACCTTGTTTTTGCTTTCAGAAATCCTTTCACCACTGCAGAACTAAAAGGAGACAGTCTGAGCTGCCTGACAGTGTTTGTTAGAGACCACTCCAGCTGGAGGCACAGCTCTGGATTCTTCTGGAGCTTCTGCCAGCTTTCCTTGTGCCAAGGCCCAGGCTGTCCCTGGATTTGCACTGGAGAGGTAGGTTGGCCTTCCTGAAGTACAGAGCTGGTTATTCTAGTTCAGGTCACACAGGTTCTGACACAAGTGGGAAGTATTCCATTAACACCCTGGCTGGTACTGGGACTGTCCCACTGCAGCTCTTTGGGACACCCCCAGCATTGCTCTTCACCTCCAGCTCCATGGATGGGGCCCATGTCTGCTGTCCCGTGTCCTGTGCAGCTCTGGGGAAAGCAAGTCAGGATACTGAAAAACGGAGGGAGTAAGAACAGAAGGAGGCGGGGATGGAGCAACTGAAGCCAGAACTGGAACGAGTGAGAAGGATGCAGAGCTGAGCTCCCAGGACACTGCTGTGAGCTGCACTCTGCTCCTGGTCTAACCAGGCTTCAGTTCGGAGCTCTTGGAAGGCAAAGCGAGGACGGACACGAGTATCCAAACGTCAGTGCTCTGGTGAAGGGGGTGTGGGCTCCGGTGCCCCCGTCCCACAGGGAGCCCCCAGCAGCGGGTGCAGAGCGTGGTGTGGGGACAGGAACACGCTACACGTTGGTTTCCAGCCCCAGCAGGCGCCCCATGCGCTCCATGTTCTTGTCCAGGGTGGCACGGCAGGTGATCTCCTTGGCACACTCCATGGGGAACCAGCCCCGCTGCCCGTCCCGCAGCCGCTCCCCCTCGTACCAGCCTGCAGGGACAACAGGGACACCGTCACAGCTCTGTCACACCTGGCTGGCCTGCACTGAGGTGACACTCACAGGCATCACACACGTTATACACCGGCCCTGGCACTGAATAAAGGACCACATTAAGAGAGATTTGGCAGCTTTTTATACAGGCAGACTAGGGAAGAAAGTCTACGTAAAATGTATTACACAATTTCATATTGTAATTAAACTATAATTTGCAATAATGACTATACTATCATTGCAATCTAAAGAGAGCAGTGCAGCACAAGTGACAGCATCTTGGATTTCATACGTAACACTGAGTAACATCCAACTGGGATTTATCCCTCAAGTTCTGGCAGTGTCCTGCCTCCCTGAGCCAGCACATGGTGCTGTCAGTGGAGTCACAGGCATGTCCAGGCATGAACCAGTTTTGATCTTGGGGTGCTTGATGCTGTGGAAAACCTCAGCAAACTCCCCGAGCCAGAGCTGTGCCTGTAGCAGGCAGGGAAGCTCAGGCCATGGCACTACTCAGACTGGGGATGCTTCTCGTGGACAACCCTGGCACTCACTGGAGTGTCTGAGGTCCTCATTTTTAGATAAATGCAATTTCTTATTTGTGGACATGTCAAAACCAGGCAGCACACACGTTCTGCAGCTGGTTATACTCTGCTCAACTGCTGCCCAACAGAGCCTGTCCTTTAGAAACCTGAAGCCAGATGTCCAGGCTTTTCTTGGAAGCTGAACCTTTTCTCAGTTGAGGCCCATGCTATTAGAACCAGTTTTTTCCAGCTGGATCTCCTGCAGAGGTGGTTATGACTGACAGCCAAACCTTCACTCACCGTCATTCACTTTTTGATAAACCAGAACGACATCAGCCACTTGGAGGGACAGTTCATCGGCCTGCTTGGCTGTGTATGTCCTGATGATCTCCACCTGAGCCAGAGCTGGGGAGCAACAAGCCAGGCTCAGTTAAACCAAGCTCAGAGCAGTGCACCTCATTAAAGCACACAGACCATTTCTTTTTCAAACCTCCAGGGTGCACTTCCCTCCATGCCCCTCCCCTGGGCAGTCCCAGCCCGAGGGGGGGGCAGTCCCAGCCCGAGGGGTCACTCACTGGTCCTGTCCGTGTGCAGCCCGTCGCTGTCCTGCCCCAGCGCTGTGATCCACCGCGCTCTGTCACTCCTGCAAGGCAGCAAACAGAGCCCCGTGTCCCAGATCATGCTCTTGAGAGTGTCAGCACTGAGACTGCCCTTATTTCCTCCACAGTCAGCACATATCTCCTCAGCACCTGGGAGTAACCTGGGTGTATCACCAGTGTGTGTATTTTGTGCCTTAGTGACAGGACGATACAAAGGTCTAACCTAACCCCGGTTCCTTTGTCCTCAGGAGCCACACACCACATTAGGTGACAACTGAATAACTGTGCTGGAAATCTTTGTGTCAGAGAAAACATTTCAGTTTTACCTGCACAAAACCCTGTTCCATAGGCACTCTGACCCACCCAGCTTGGCCTTGGAGATTCCCTTCCCAGCCTGCTCAAAGTACAAGATAAGACTGTAAAAATAGGTAATTTTTAAATACAGGAATTCTTTTCAGCCTCTTCCTCTGAGTGATGATCTACTATTTATACTGCAAACAGTACAGAACAAATCAATAATAAATCTGAAGAACAAAATGTCTTTTCATCCAAAGCCCAGACAACTAAAAATGTCCTGCATTTTTTCCCCAATAAAATTGCATTTTCAAACAAGTCTGAATCATCTGCTGCCTTCATAATGAGTTCTTTCATAGAAAGCATTGATGATCTTTAGTTTCTTTCAGGGTTATTCTAAACTTTGAAAGCAAACCTAAAACTATCAATTTTTCCAGGCAGGGATATGTCTGGAGCTCTCCCTTTCATGTGTCTGTCCCGCCTCCAGCTTCCCCCGAACAGACAGACTCTCTCAGTGCTGGGGAGGTCGTGCGGAAGTTAATGGCCCTCAGAGCCAGGCTGGGCACCCACAAACAGGACCCTGGTTGTTGCTGCTCACACTGCCCAGGAGAACAAGGACCAGGCTCTCCCAGCAGGGACAGCTCTCCTCCTCCCACTGCTGCCCCGTCAGTCCCCACAGCTCAGTGCCAGGGACTGGGCTCAGTGTCTGCCCGCTCCCACCCCGGGCCCTGGGACACTCCTGTCCCCCCCTGTCACCCCTGGGGACACCCCTTGTCACCCCCTGGGACACCCTGGGACACTCCTGTCCCCCCCTGTCACCCCTGGGGACACCCCTTGTCACCCCCTGGGACACCCTGGGACACTCCTGTCCCCGTCCTGCCACGGTGGGACAGCCCTGACCCGGGTGAGGGACCGGACACAGCTGTGACACCACCCGACGTTACTGCAGCCCCTACTCACTGAGTCTCTGCTCCCAGCAGCATCTCCACCCTGTCCCCCGCGTGGTTGCTGAGCACCAGCAGCCTGAAGAGGTGGGCGGCAGAGCCCCGCGAGTGCAGCACCGCGTTCCTCCCGGGAGAGCAGCCGGGCTCCTCCTCGCAGGGCTGCACCACCAGCTGCTCCCGCAGCGAGTGCTCCGTCACCGTGTAACTCTCCTCACTGCGGGACAGAGCGGCACAAACACACCCCGGGTTAATGGCTGGGTTCCACGCAGGAGGTCTGGGTGCAAACACCATCACAGAACCCACATTTAATTCCAGAGTCCAGGATGGTTCTTCCAACACCTCATCTCCACGGGTGGGGTAACAGCTCCTGCCACTGTGCTGGTGTGAAAACCAAGCTCTTACTGGGCTCTGTGGGGTGTGTTTTCACTGTTCTGCAAATTAAATACTGAAATGTTCTGGTTTTCTGCAGAACACCTTTGTATGTGATGGACACAGAACACACCCCAAATGGAACCCCTCCTGCTCTGCTGCTCTGAACCAGGGAAAGGTGGGGTGGGTTGGGTGGGTTTTGTTCGGGTTTTTTTTAAAGAAACCAGTATTTTAGTCTGGACAACTCCTGCTTAGCCAAGGACAGAACTGGGAATGCTGCCATCATTACCTGGAAGACTTGCATCTGAGAAAGAAATGTGTCCATACACTTGTGTAATGAATAATAAATGCATTCCTTGCTAATTATCAACTAGTTTGCACATGTGCACAGCTAATCATAACTGCATTTCTTACCAGTTAATCAAGAGAAACCTTTACAAACCCCTCCTACTCCTTACCTCCATTCCACAAACCAGTGGGATCAGCCAGGGCAGGGCAGCCCTCACCCTTTGCCCTCTGTGCCTCTGATGCCCACACAGTGCCTTGTGCTGCCTTTGGTTTATGGAATCCCCCTGGCATCCTTAGACAAACCACAGGATTGCAGGTAACGCTCCCAAGAGCGCTGACCCTCTGGCAGGTAATATTCCCAAGCAGCAGTGACCTTTGGCCTGCCAGCACTGACTGCTCCTGCCAAGATACTGCATTAAACCCTCAGAAGTATTAAATCTTTTTTTAATGATATTTGAAAAAGAGTCGGATTGTGTCTACACACAGAAGGAGCTACAAGGACAACTGACAGACAAAACGTTCCCAATAAACTAAAAGCTGGGCAGTGAGTGGGGAGAAGCAGAGTTTTACTGCTCTCCAAAGCCTTGTGTACAATGACACATCCCAAGTTCCCATGTCCCCTCCTGGCCTGATCCCAGGGAGCAGCCCTTTGCCTCAGTCCCTCACAGGGCCAGTGTGACAGAGCAGCTGCTGCTGCCCCACAGGTCAGAGCCTGTCCTGGCAGTGCCACCCCACAGCCCCGCAGGGACCAGTGCACGGAGCCAGGACAGAGCTGGCAAGGATGGGCTGAGCCAGGGCTGCCCACGGACTCTGTGCAAGGACCAAACTGTGCCACTGCAGCACTCACAAAGCTCTATTTTTAGCACAAAGTGATGTCTTACTGCAATGTTAAGAATCTTCTGCTCAAGGAAAAACACAAATATTTAACCTCAACTAGCAACCAACATTTCTGTCCAGTGCTGCAGTGCCGTGGCAACACTGTGGGTGGGAGCACAGAGCACCCAGAGCCCAAACTCTGTTAACAAGCTTTGTCACTTGGGCAGGGGGAGCTTCCTGCTCAGGGTATCGGGGACTCAGAGCTATTAGTGCTGTTCCATCACATCCCTTCTACTGGGTATCCTGGGACAGCAACCGTGTGAGTGTGCCAGTAACACAACAGGTTCTGTCACCGGCCTCTGGGCCCAGCTGGGATATTTCCCTTCCAGCAGCTGGAAGGTGTTACAAATCCAAAGCCTGAGTTTGGATCAGAGCTGCTGTTACACAAATCTGGTGTGTGATCGGGACAGCAACAGGGACCAGTGAACAGGGACCAACAGGGATCAAGGACCTGTCACTGCTCCCCCAGCCCCAAACTGGCACAGCACAGCAGCCCCACGTTTAACCCAGTGTGACCCAGCTCTGCAAAGAGCTGCCAGGGAGGGGACAAGGGACTGTCTCACAAACATCCAGCACAAGCTTCAATAAACACGGAATCTCAGAGACCTTCACACCAGCACAGCAGACAGGGAGAAATCCAGGCACATTTCTTCCCAGCTTTAGAAAAAAACTCCACTTAAATAATTCTCCCCCTTCACTTTGGTTTCTCTTTGCTTAAATATTACCATTTTCTTCCCAAATGTTATATCATACCCCACTCCTCAAAATTTATTTCAATTACAGATTTGCAGTCTCACAGAAGGGTTTGGCTGAACAGGCCAACCCAGATGCAAAAATAGTTCTTCAGAACAGTTCTCAGCCTCAGGAATAAGGTTCATTCCTCAAGTATTACCCAACAGCAGCAGCAGAGGATATAAATTCCATCCAATTTGATTATTCTACACCTCCCCTCAAATCCAGTGATAAAAATGTAAATGGCAACTGCTGGAAGTTGTACCACATCTGCCATCCTCAAAAACCACCCAAGCGTGGGGAGCGTGGAGGGGAATGGACATTCCTGCTCCTTTATCCTTCCCAAACTTCTCCCTTGGCTAAGGCATCAAGAATGAGCTTTTTAACTGGTTTGACAGTTTGGAATTTCAATTGTGTTTGCCAAAAGTAAATCCTGTTTAATGAGCAGTTACTCGTCGTTTGCACCCAGGGGCTGATGGACAGAGACTCAAATAACTGCTGAACTCATTTCTCAGCCACCACCACGTTAGAAGTCAATGCTTCAAGGAGCTGAACACAAAGGCAGTTTTATACTGGTGGAGCTCTTACCTCTTCTTCTTGGTGATGATGAGGACATCATTGAAGAGGAAGAAGTAGACCTGCTGCTTAGAGGTTCTTTTGGAAAAAAGTCCAGTGTCTTCTACATACGCTGTTAATTCGCCCCTTTTCACCAACCACCGTGAAGAGGAAACCAGTGGAAAGGGCTGCAAGGCAAGAAAATCCCATTTTAGTCCTTCAAATGTAGAGATATTTTTTAAAAAATCAGAGACTGGAGTACGATGTATTTGGGGAAGATGCTTGAATAAACTCAGAGCTCACAAAGCGGTTACCACGGTTTAAGGGACCTCCATCACTCCTACAACACACAGGTAACAGCTGCAAATACCTGGGAATCACTCGGGCACCTGATCATTGCTCACCAAAAGTAAAAATGAACAGACCTGACTGGTCACACTTGGGGTGGAACAGACTGTGAGACCTCCCGAGGGCAGTAAAACCGAGCCTGTCTTCCAGGAACGTGTTTGTGGATGGCTCCTGAGGCACCTGTGCACACTGGACTGTGCTCCCGGTGCCTCCCGGCTCTTCCCGGAGCGCCGGAGACGCTCCCTGTGCCAGTGTCACCCGGGACACTCAGCCAGGTTTGCAGAAACCTTCACCCCCCAGCAGGTGCAGGTAGAACCTTCTTCCTTCCAAGGCTGTTACCACCCCACACCTCTGATGTGTTCCCATGGGCTGCTGTTCTCAATAGGAGCCCTTCAAGTCCTGTCCGCTGGCAGGCTTTATTTAATATGGAGAATGAAGGATTCTAGTTTCTCTCTGGGTGAGGACCAACACCTGCAGCAAAGCCACAGAGGGTCTGAGCTGCCTGATGTGAAGGTCTGAATTTATTAACCCAAATTATTCCCAACTGCAGGAGAAACAGAGCCCACAGAAGGCCCTTTTGTTTCTCTGTGCATGAACACGAAGGGAGATGTGAGACTGTGTGTCCTGGTCACACAGAGCCTCTCTGAGGCTGTGACACAGCCCAGGGAAGGGCCACACTAATGAACACAGCTGCCTGTTTCCCCCTCATTTAAGCACCTCTCACATGCTTTTAAAACACCCCCTTCATGCAGCCTGTCAGCTCCTTCCCATTCTGCATGAACTGCCTTTGTGCATCCCTTAATCCCTGTGCTGAGCCAACCCTGCCTGTACCTGCCCAGGGGGCTGAGCCAAACCCAGCCCAGCTGGGACTGGGACCCTGCTCGTGGAAGAACAGAACAGGAACTCCCGAAAATAACCCCCCACAACTTCTCTGCTGCTAAAGATGAAAAGTTGAAGAACTTCTGAACCTTGATTAAAAACTCAGTTCTAGAGATGTGCCACGTACAAAAGTGACACAAGATCTGAGTTGCTTCTCTTGTGCTCCCATGAAATTCTCCACAGTTACATCTAACAAAATAATAAACAAAAATCTCCAAACATTCTGAGGCTGGGCAAGAACAGAAATACTTTAACTAATTTATAATGGTTATAAAACAGAATTACAGCCCCATGATGATTGGTTTACAAGCAAAAAATACTTTACAAAGTTCTATTTGAGGATGAACTAAAAATTCCTCTAATCTGTACTCCAAGTGAGTTCATCCCATTTTCCTAATTGACTCTATTCCAGAGGCAGCTTGGTTTTACTTTAATTTTTCCTTAATTGCCAAAGGAGCACATCACGTGCACCATCTCCCTGCTACAGAAAACAGGCTCTCAGAACTGAAAAATGCCTTGAGCCCTGGCCAAAGTGGGGCTTCCTCTGCCAGCTGGCAACTCCCCCGACCAGACAGGGCCTGAGCCACCACAGGCTGCATTTGGGATGCACAAAGGAAAATTCTCCCATAAAAGCACAGAAGGACAAAGCCCCCGGAGCTGCTGTTGCTGCCCCAACACCAGCACGAGCTGTTCCCTCATGGAGGGGATGGACAGAGCCCCCGTCCCGAGGGAAGGGACAGGAACCCCCGAGGGGCTCCTGGGATTGGGAACTGAGTGGAGCCAGAGAGGGGCTCAGCCCCAGCACTGGGCTGGGCTCACCCGAGTCTGGTATCACCACTGTCAGGAAATGGCACTTGGCCAGAAGTGTTTTATTTGTCGTTGCTGTTGCTCTACGTAAATATTAGTACTGTTTCAATTTTTAGTCAAAATTTGAGAATAAAAATCCTTTGGACAAGTTGAAAAACCTCTTTTTGGAAGCAGCATTTCCCCCAAGCCTGACCCTCACAAGAGCCACGCTTTTAAAACCATGAACCTCCACTCACTACACGTCTGATAATGAAACAATCTTCTCTCAAAGGAATCCTCACTGTGTAAGTGTCAGACACTCAGGACAGAAATGGGATTTCAGCAAACATTGAATAGAAAACAATAAATGTACTTGAAGAAAGATCTTCAACGTCCAATAAACCCCCTGCTATATATGACTGGGTCTGCTGGTTATTCCTACCACAAAGACTGACTGGAGATGATTTTTTAGCAGAAACCTGAGATGTCCCACCCTTAAGAGAAAGGACAAACATCCCCAGGATCCTTCCCTGGCCTGGAAGCTTTTTCCCAGGACATCTTGCCCATCAGGTACATGAGAACACCCCGGCACTGAGCAGCATCTCCTAATGCCAAAATCTTCACAGCAGCTTAATTTTTACAGCAAAGAATACTCTTATTTCAGTATATATTCAAAACCCTTGTGCTGTAGTGTCACCTTCTACTAGAAATGATCAAAATACTTGACCAAAATTTTAATTTTTGTCCTGACACATCAGATGGTTTCTTTGCAAGAATCACTGTGGGATATGACAACATGGTAAGAATTCCACTGCTTCCTGTGTCAATGAAATGGTCAGAAATATCCTCCTGCCCATACCTTGATTTTGAATTCCAGCTGGGAGTTAATGGTGTACATCATCTCCGTCCTCTCCATCTTCCGAGCGCCCTCGTTGCACAGACGGACCAGCTGGGAACGAGACAGGGCTGAGCTGGGCTCAGGGATTGCACCAACTGCTGTTCCCTCAGGAAAGGCACTTCCAGGGAGGCACAACCCCCCAGCAGTGACACTCCAGGCTGGGTCACCCCCAGAGGGTGTCCACGGGTGCCCAGGGCTGGCCCCACACCCGGCCCTGACCCTGAGACCCCCTGACCTCCACAGCCCCCCAGGACCCCGGGAACTGGTTATTCAGGGGCAGTGGGACAGAGCCCAGCCCAGGTTCTGGCTGAGCAGGGCCACAGTGCTCTGCTCCAGGGGAATGATCAGCTCCACACACAGCCCTCCCCTGCTCCAGCCACGCTCTGCTCCCACACACACACCCAGCAGCACCAGTGGCACCAGTCTGGGCTCTTTTCCCAAGTAATAACCAGTAATTCTGGTGTAAAACCCATCCCCAGGGGCCCTTCTTAAATACAGCAATGTGGAGGTTTTATGCCTCAGTGCTCCTCCCACCTGCATTATTATTGCACAAAACCCATCCCTTTTCCCTCACAGTGCACAGGAATGTTCAAGGGCCAAGGTAATGTCCAGCCCCAGCAAGCAGAGAAGCAGCTTTTTGTTCTACTAAACAACAGCCAGCACTTCCCATCTCACATCAGCCCATGATACACTACAGCTCCTGAAATGCTGAGATCTTGGGAGGCAAAAAAACCCAGTTTTCTTTTCATACCCCCACGTTCTGTTTTAAAGAGGTGTCTTTTCTAGAATATAAATACATTAAGCAGATCAATTGGAATTTCCCAACAATTAAACAAAACAAGGGATAATCTGCTTGCACAGGTTCAGAGGGAAGGACCCACATTTATTATCCAAGTCACTGTTGTTGTAATGTACAGTCTGTGCCTGGAAACTGGACTTCTGTTCATCTCCCACCACTGACTCCTGGCAGAAAACCCTGACTAGAGGAGAGCAGCTCTGAAGCACTGAGAGCAGGGCAGCTGGTTCAGTTAAGTCTGCTCAGAAGATTCAGACTTTCTTTACTGTCAGGACACTGTTCTGGGGTTTGTGATACACACAGTCCACCCTGGGCTTTCTGTTGGAACAACTGGCATAAAACACAATACATTTGTCCAACTACACAATGAAACAGGTGAACGATAAACATGAAAATTAATTCTCAAGTGACCAACAAAACCCCAAAGCAGCCACTTCTCTGGTGGGTTTCTGAAATGACAAAGGCCTGGAAGGCGATTCAGGAAGGAAAACAGTCAAAGCAGGAAAAATTCTGCAGAGAAAAATTTCAGTGAGCACTTAAGAATGTACCTTGCTGACTTCTTTTAGAGCCTGCTTGCAGTTCTCATATTTTGCTGAATCCTTGGGAGTTTTCTGGCAAATGGTCTGAAATTAAACATCAGTTACTTCAGAGGACCAAGCAGCACAGACTGCAACCCACAGAGAACTCAGAGTCCATGAACAAACTGCCCAGGTGATCAAATTAATCAGTGTCCAATTTGCAAACCTACAGAACCAAATCATCAGTCCTGTCTCTGGCTCCTACCAGAGCTGGACTCCGAACCTGGATCCCAGTTGGGTGTTCCAGCTCCTCCTCTGGTTCTGGCACCTCACCTGAACTGCCACAAGCCCTGGTGTGAACTGTGGCACCAACACTCCTGGCACTTCCATCACACTCCCGGGCTCCCCAGTCGCTGCACACGGAGGGACAGCTCAGTGCCACCCCCACACAGCTCCCCTGCCCTTGGGAATGGAGTTCATCCTTCGGGAATGGAGTTCCACTACAGACAATTTCTGTGCTCGAGCCTCCTTGGTTTCAAAATTATTGTGACCTTTACTGTACAATTTTCCTATTAGAATGTCCAAATCTTTAACTTGTGAATGGGGGTCAGGAGCAGGAGGGACCAGTCACAGTCAGCAAACAAATGCAGCAGGACTCCATAATCCACAGCCCAGGACATACAGCCCTGGACTGGCACAAGAGGGAAGATAGGGAGAGACTGGAACGAACCAGGAATTGAGTATGAGAGCATGTGAACACTGAAGGAACATGTATCAAGGAAAAACAGAGAAATAGCTGTTCTCACATCCATCAGTAAGGGGAGACGAGTGACTCTCTGCATGGGAAGGATGAGGAAGGAGATCATGGGCAAATTCCTGCAATCCTCGTGGGACTCGATCCGGGACAGCACCTCCTTAAACGCTGGATTTGTGGCTCTGGGGGAAAAGAGGGAGAGGATTAAATGGTGTGTTTTACCAAATAATTGTGCAAGTTGCCAGATCTCAAATAAATCCTGGTTTCATTGCCAGGGAAGTGTGATTTGCAGGAGCTGGATCACCTAAGCCCGGCACTGACACCAAACTCAGGCACTGCCATCCCTGGCCGTGAGGGCAGACCCAGGGGAGCCCGTGGGACACTGAACTGATGCAGGAAAGGGAACCAACCCCTGTGACCACGGCAGGATTGGGCTGTGCAGCCCAGTGAGTCCCCACTCCTTGGAGGAGCGTGCAGGGACAGCTCAGCCTGTCAGCACATGCTGGGAGCCACAGGTTTTGCACCCAACTCCAGAGCCTCCCCCTCACTGCCAGCACAGGTGGTGGTGCAGTGCCAGCCCCCGGGTGCTCACAGCAGCCTCTGCAGGGTGCGCTGCTGGTACACCTCGTTGGTGCAGTACTTCACGTAGGGGTCGAAGGAGGAGGCCGCGTGTTTCTCCACGATGTCACTGATGTCATCGATGAAGATGTTGTTCTGGTGCCTCGCTTCCAGCTCTTCAAAGAACCTGGGAAGAGGAAATGGGTTCCTCACTTTGACAAGAAAACAGTGTCTTACTCTCATGGCATTTCCCACTTCACCTGCCATGAGCTGGGACTTTACAAACTAATGACAACTGGAACGGTTGGTGACAGGGTGAGATCACCCCTCCTTTGGCAGGGCAGTGAGGGAAATCCTGACAGGACACAAATCCAGGGGTTGGTGTCCCCTGGCAGCTCAGCAGCAGTGTTGGCAGAGCCAATTCCCACTCTCCCAGTGCCAGAACCCAAACAGCATCACTGAGCTGGTCAGACCAGAATTTCCAGAAATGGAGTTGGAAAAGAAATGAAACTACTTCAAACACACATTAACACATTTCCTCTTGCAATTAAAGGCAGCACAACACCAGAAGTGCTCAATGAAATCAAGGTCTGTGTGACTGCTGAGCCAAAGACAAAAGCCATGGTTGGCTGAGGGGGACATGATGCTCATGTTCCACATCCTCCAACCCACCCCTGGAACCAAACACAGATTGGAAACACTGAAAACGGGCACAGAACCCAAAATCCTCTGCTGGCTCCTCCCCTAACCATGCTTGTTGTCCCACATGGAAGTCTCTTTGGCCTCTGGAAGCTTCCCACTCCTTTTGGCACTCTTAACTTTCCCACAGCACGAGCCTTGATTTCCACCACACTCACTAGAAACCTCTCCCTGTTTGGGGAGTAAGAGCTCACACAGACCAGCTCTGCAGGTCCCCACAATTCCCCCCACAGCACACCAGTGCCATCCTCACACACGCAGAGCTGCTGACAATATCTCACCAGCCCTGGCCACAGCCTTTGTAGATCAGGATTCACTGCCAGAATCCTCAACTCCCTGGAGTCAATGAGCTTGTTAAAAATTCTCACATAGTAGAGAAAACATTAATGAAATACTTGGCACTCATGATCCTACATCAAGTTCAAATATTTTGAAACCTGTTTTATTTCATTTCAGCCCTTTATTCCATTTTCTCATCACTAACAGTGGCTCTTCAAATCTGTCACCTTTTTTCAAGTGTGCCACTGATGTTCTCCAGAGTCTGTTTTGCAAACACACCTCAAACCTGTGAGGGGAGGAGAACAGGATGAACAGCAGCTGATCACCCACGTGTGTAGGAACAGGGGTTAACTAAGTTAAGGTATTTTCCAGAGGTAGCTGCTGCACTGAGTGGCTGCCAGGCTCCCACTGGGTCAGTCACAGAGTCAGGACAATCCAGGGGATTTTGTCCCATTTTGGATTTTGTCTGGTTTTGTTAAGTTTGGACACAGTAACTGCACATGCACTGGCTGATGTTTGTGTTGGCATTTCATGGAAAACAGGGTACCACAAAGAGGCACCACCTGCCCTACTACAGCTTCCCCCTTCCCTTCCCCTCTCAGTGGTGCTCTTTAACAGCCTTGTCACCTCTGAAGGGCAGAGTCCCCACACCCTCTGCCCCCCCATCCTCTCAAAGCACAACATATTCCAAGTTGTCACTGACTTTGCTGTGCTGTGGATTTGGGTTGAGTGTTAGGACATTCCACTCACTGCTCCCAGAGCTCCAGGGACACACACTGAAGGGAAGAGCTGCCTCAAGTGTCACTGGGGTCCAAGAAGGTAAAAAAACAAATAAAAAATGAAATAAAAGAGTCTCCAAGTCACAGAGTCTGCAATTTCTCATGAACCACAACAGATTCCCATCACTGCCCACCAGGAACTGGGATTCCTCACTCTGCTCAGACATATTTACAGCTGGGAGAAACTCCCACTGCTGCCAATTTACTGTGCTCAGGAAATGAGGAAATCCAGAGTTTCCTGCTGGGTTATGGCACCCTGACAAGGTGTTGGACCCTGCTGGGCCACAACTTCCACTTTTAGAATTTATCTGGTGCTTCATCAATGACATCAGACACAGTCACTGTAAGATTTGTAAAAATCTGGGATAAAGAAAAAAGGGAATAGAGGGGCAGAGAGAAGCAGCACCCCCAAGTCCATCCCCCCAACATGTACTACAAGGAAATCATGCACTGAAGTTTGAATCAAAGGTTGTGGTTTTTCACATCCAATCTGCTAATTCCTAGATACAATCAGTGAATCAGACACATCATAAACCCTTTCACTTATAAATTTAGGACATATTCTGTCACATCTCAGGACCGAGGGATGGAGTGATTAAATTCAATTTAACCAACTAGGAATTAGCTGTGCTGTGTGATGCTTTTTTTTGCTGAATACCAGAAGGATTTATTTAAAGAATCTGTTTCTGTTAATTCCAGAACTTTTCAGGTTGAAGTTACATCCAATTAAGTGGAAGTCAAACAGCATCACAGGACAGAATTTGATTTCCCTCATCTTGCCCTTATGTTGTTTAAAAGAAACATCCAATCTGTACCACTCCAGCCCCTCCCCTAAAGCTGAGGGCCAAATCCAGGACTGCAGGTTTAGCTCATTCCCTGTTTGTTTGTGTCCAGCACAAGCTCCAGAGACACTGGAGCTCTGGCAGTGCTGGCTCTGCCCTGTGTGACAACAGTTTCCTCCTCACAGCTCTGGTGGCTCCTGTAAAGGCTCTTCCCGTGTCTCCGGGCAGATCAGCTCCTGGAATGACCCCCAGGAACAACTTCCTGACACTTGCTCAGGCAATTCCCTCAGGCTGTTCATTCCTCCTCACTGGCACTGCTTTATCCAGGACCGACAGCCCCCAGCTCCTCCAGGACTCCCGTTAACTGGGGTGTTAATTGGGGTGTACAGTCACAGACCCACAGCGCTCCAGGAGCAGCCCCAGTTCCCCACAACCCACCTTTGCAGGGCCCCAACAGCTGGTGCCCAACTGCCAAAGTCCCACCACAGAGTTCTGCTCCAGCACAGCCCAGGGTCCGTTCTGGCCAATGTTTCTCCTCAACATTTACTCTCCCTTCACCCCTGGATAACTGAGCAGGACTTACATTCCCACAAATACTGGATCCTACCATCTGCATATTCCAAAATTAGGCTGCACTGGATTAAGAATTGTTGCTCAGTTTGTGAGGTTATCAGGCCTGGTGTCTGACACAAGACAGACTGTCCTGCAGACTCAGCTCGAGTGCTGCTGCTGCCACATGGCCACCCAGGAACAGAAACAATCCACTGCAGTGGCAGAGAGCACAATTCACCTTCCTCCTCCCAGAGATAAGGGAACTGGAATAACAATTGCCAATTTCAGATAACTTCAGATAAAAGTAATAAAGATTTCTGATTAGACTCTCCAAATGTGAATCTTCTCACCAGGAACAGAAGCTGAACATCTGCATCACTCTGGTTATTTGGGGAAGGGGAGGGGGATTTAAAATAGTAAAAATGTGAAAAAATCCATCCTTTTTTCCATAGAATTGTTATGCTGAATCATAATCAGAGCTTTTACAAAAACCTAAATAATGGAAACCAACCTGTATCTACACACATAAATATTACACCAAACCCCGCACAGCCAACAGCCCATAAAACACCTTTTACTGGGCAATGCCCACCGAGCCCTCCAAACCTGGGCTGGCACCTGCAATCCCTCAGTCCCAGCAAACACTGGTGCTGCTGTAACACAACAGAACTAATCCATTGTTGCTCATATAAGAATATGAATAATATAAAAACACCAATTAAGCATTGCTTTGCCTTGGGGGGAAACTCTCCACCTCAGCTAGAAACAGCAGTGACTTAGAGTGCCCAGCAAACTCTGCAGGGAAAGCGTGGAATTTATTTTCATTTCCAATGACAAATTCCCCCCAGGCTCCTGCCCCCAGCCCTCAGAGCCAGTGGGTGCTGCCCTGGGCACCCCCGAGGCTGTGCCACACCACAAACACTGCCAGGCTCATCTCCCCACCAAGGTGCTCACGCTGAAGGTCCAGACAAGGGCAAGGCCAGAGGGCAGGTTGGACAGCCCCGGGAGGTGCTTTCAGCAGTGCCTGTCACGGGACAGCCAAGGGCAGGACACAGCCCCCAGTGCTGCTGGATTCTCCCTGTGCCACCCCAGGATCTGCAGCCCCTTCCCGGCCCATCTGCAGCCCCTTCCCGGCCCATCTGCAGCCCCTTCCCGGCCCATCTGCAGCCCCTTCCCGGCCCATCTGCAGCCATCATCCAGGGCAGCAAAACATCACACAGGCCTAAAACCAGGGAGAGAGCCACAGGGTTTGACTCTGCTGCACACAGAGCTGCTTCTCCTCTAAAACGTTTAAATAAACATCTGTATCTGTGATGTTCCTACTGACACAGCCACATCCATAGGAGCGGCACATCCCACCCTGGCAGGGGACATTCCCCTGGTACAAACCCCACAGACCCACTTCACTGCTCCCAGAGCAATGGGCAGGCCTGAGCCCAGCTCCTGTGTGTGCAGGGACAGCCTCCAGCTCAGGAACTGCAGGTTTGAAATCTCATTTAAACACAGCACACTGAGCCCAGAGTCCCTGAGAGGAGCCAGGGGGACACACAGCCATCCTCCCCCTGACAGCCTGGCTGAACACAGAGCTTTCCAGGCTTACCAACACCTTGGTGCCTTCTCAAAGCTGCACATTTGTTGTGCAAGAAGGGCAGTGGCAGATCTCAAACCACACTGATCTCGCTCAGCCCCAGCCAAGAGAAGCTGCTGCTTCCCTCTGCATCAGGCTCTGCCCAAGGAAAGCTGAGATGTGAGTCCCAGGAACTGCTGAGCCTCCACCCACTTTACTGCCAAAGGAACACCCAGATAAACACAGTTGGTCTATTTTGTGCTTCCTGCAGCAACAGTAAATCTAAATACTGGTGAGAGATCCCTAAGCTGCTCCCACAACAGCCCTGCAAGCCCCACCAGCAAAGCCCAGTGGCTTCAGAGGGTCTGTGTGGGCAGTCCCAGAGATTGTGACCCCAGTGCTCTGCAGGAAGGGACCTACAGGACAAACACAGTTTGGGTTACAGCTGGAAGGCTTTACAGGTTTTAAGTACTTTTGTTCTACTGTCCTCAAACACAAGTATTCACATAAATCACTCTGTGCAGAGGGTGGGCCACAGAAGAGCCACAGGCTGCAAGAAATCAGCTGCAAATGCTGCCCTGGGATGATTTCTTTGTTTTCTTCTTTAAACAGAGAATATGTTTCCATCATACAGGAATGGGTTTCAGTACAAATAGCTGTCAGGGCAGCTGGCAGCTCCACACCATAGTTCTGGCCACGGAGCTCCCACAGCTCCTGTCCCTGCCCCTCCTCTCCAGGTCAGTCCCCAGCATCACTGTGGGCCCACACCTGAGGACACTGGAGCTGCTCTGGCAACGGTTCAGCTCAAAATAAACTGGGTTTAGCTGATGCCAAAACTATCTGTTGCTGGGTAACAGAAACCATCTTAAGTCACCACCGAGGGAAACTCTGGGGCTTGGGTGTTTTTATTTGTTAAAAACCAGCTATCCTGTTAATGTTAAAACCAGCCCTTTGCAAGGCAATTAGAGGGAGAAGTGGCAGTTCATGGGCTGAGGGCCTGAGATAGAGAAAGAAGAAGAATTATCTCCAAAAATACCTAATAATAGACATAAAAAAGAAACTGAACACAAAGGACTGAACTGGAACTAGAGCAAGGACCGACAGGAGAGTTTTGAAAAGCAATCCAGTGAGAAGAGGAAAAGTTCTGAGGGGACCTGACAGTGAGTCTCCTCCCAGGAATCTGGGACACAGTCACAGACCTTGTGTGCTGCCTCTGCACAGGAAGATCAGTGACAGTACAGAGCTTTGGAGTCAGAGAGGGACACAAAGACAATTAATTTGTCAGGATAATTCTGGCAGCAGTAACACACAGAAACACTGAGAGGACACTGTGCAGATGAAGACCAGATAGGCAAGAAAAAGTTTCCAGAATTCCTGAGAGAGAGAGGCAAACCAAAAAAGACTCTAATGGTCACTGTTCCAGAATACTGGTTTTGTAAATTTAAAATAGCAATTGAACCACCCTTCATCTGACAAATACTGATAATATTGCCAAGCTTCAGCAACTGCAATTAAAAATCAACTAAAATGCACAGCTACAGTCACACAGCTGAGATGAGCTGAGGGCAGAGCAATCCTGGTCAGATCTGCTGTTCCTGAGCACTGGAGTCATGTATCTACTCCTGTCTCCAACAAAGAAACCAAATTATAAACAACAATCCCTGGGCCAGGAATGCAAGTCCCAACTACACATCCTTGTAAAGCTGCTGTTCAGCACCCCAAGGGAACAGTGCAGGGCAACCAGAGCTGCTCCAGCTGCCAAGAGAACCCTCTGCACACACAGTTCCTACAAGTTAAAGCCACAGAGTTCAGCAACAAGTGCAGGTGTCAGAACAACCCAGAGAGGAAGGAATCAAAGGAAACAGCAGAATAAATGCACTGTCCCAAGTCATCAGCATGATGCAAATCCATAAATGTGTTCTGTGGGCACCTAAAATTTAAAGGGGGGGGGAAAAAGGTATTTTGGACTCACAGGTTCTACTCACCATATTTTTCGTTTTTGTATTATATGCAGGTTTTGGGGTGGTTTTTTGCAATCTGTCAAAGAAACTGAGCAACAGAACTCTGCTTTCTCTAAAAGTAATGTTTTTAACGCTTGTTAACTGATTCAACACATACACTCAAATGATCACAAGGACTGCAATGAATCTCTATCATATAAAGTATGTGGGAAAGAGGTGATATGTTAATCTAATTTACAAAAAAAGTGCTGTGAGGAAGCTTACTTGGTTCCTAACATATATTCACACATTTAAAATTAAATTAGGATACTCAGACGAGCTGTAAACCTCCCTCACAAACACACACTAAAGAAATCAAGACAGAGTTTACAGTTAGAACCTGTCCAGATCCTTTTGTTACTGTCTTTTTCTGCCAAAGCACATCTGAGACCACAGAAGTTTTTTGCCTTTTGTTGGTCTGGTGGCAGAGAGGCACAAATGCTAAAGCTTTCCTTTCTCTTAGGAGCCTGGTGATTTAACCTGCCAGACCAACTGTTCCTCAAGACATTTCCCCGATTTCCCTGTGGCTGCTCTTTCCCCAGGGAGGCTCCTGGGGAGCTGTGACCTCTCTTGCCCCACATCCCCACACTGATTTCTCAGTGCTCAGCCCATTCCTCACAGAGCTGTCCCAAGGCATCCCCACAGCCCAGTCCAAGAGCTCCCCTGGATCTGTGGGAGTTCAGCTCCAGCACCTCTGAACTCCCAGATCTCACACCCAGGCAGATACACAATGAAAGACTGAAGCTCTCCGAAGCACCTTCCAAGAGGTTTCCACAAGCACACCCAGTGAGTGCTGCCCAAATTATTCAGCTCCACTCTCTCTGTCAGAGACATTCCAGTGAGCTCCCAGGAGCAGGGAGGACTGCTGTCTGCATTCTGCTTCCAACAAAGGCAGCTTTGTTCCCCCAGGAATGGCCCTGTCATGCACCAGAGGCCTATCCTGGTGTTTCTGGACAGTCTCCACTAAACATGTTCCAAGGCAAAGTTCCTAGATAGAAGCTTTTAGCAATTTTGACTAAAGTACTTTTATAAGTATTTTTATCAGCTCAAATTCTTCAGCTCAACTTTTGCCTGAGCAACCAAACCCACTGGTAACTACACCCATACTCAGGTTTTATGTTTTTAAGTAAAGCCTGCTTAAAATACAGCAGAATGGGACAGATGCTCACTTTTATAACAAAAGCATAGATTTTGCTGCCTTGAAAGACCTTGAAAATAGAAAGAGACAGTTCAAAGACACCAAGAAAGAGGCTTCTGGTTTAAAATCACTTCCATTATTTACACAAGTCATGTTGGTCAAAGTCAGCACAAAGTTTTGTTACAGTTTAACAGTATTGCATAATTCAGGAAAGAAAATATGTTTTCATTTAAGTGTAAAAAGGAGTTAGGACTTCTGTTTTTACTCCAAGTTATAAAAAAAGCCAAGCTCTTAAACCATTGGGCTTTACAGACAAGAAAGAATGAGATTATAATTCTAGGCTAGTAGGGTATTTTTCCATGCTTTCCTTTTTTTTTTCTCTCCCCCTCCCACTTCCTTTGAAGACCACTAATCAAAAGGGTTTTAAGAGTTCCCCTAAAAATATTGTTCTCCCCACCCCCATCATACTCTACTTTTACAAAAAACACTTCATGTAAGGAGAAGCCTTTAAAAAGTACGTTTCCTTGAAAATGCAGACTTTGATAATCTGCATTCCCTGACACCACTGCTGGGGTACAACCCACTGCTGAGGTGGCTGAGGGGTCACACAACACCCAACTCCTGGCAAAAGACCTCAGCTACGAGAGAGAGAGAAAAGGGAACAGGGGAAAGGGAAAGCACCCCAACCAAATCCAAATCCTGTCCTATAGCTCCTACACTGGGTTTGCACTTGGCACAACACATCGGCCTCTCTCCCAGGTACATCCATGGAACAAAACCTTGGTTCTCCAAAACCTTCAGAAGACAAAGTCAAATTGCTGCCCAGTACATGCCAAATTCCACAGACTTTATGGGGCTTCAGAGAAAATGCTAAAAAGGACTTTACCACAACTGGGAACATGAAACTTCACAAGTTCCACAAAGGTACATGAGGGTTTAATGCTAAAGAATTCAGATTTTAACATCACAGTTTCTACAAGAAGGACAATTTCTACACAGGAGACAAAAGAAGAGGGCACAAAGGAAAAAACATTCAGATTCCTTATTGAACCCTGAGCCCCTCTGTGAAAGAAGGCCAACACTTCTGTGTTCCACAGGTAGAGAGACCCACGCAAAGCTGTCCAGAGAGACAGCTGGGAGCACCCAGTGCCTCCTCCAGGCCACAGCCTTGACTTCACGAGTTTGGGAAGAAATGGTCATCAGTAAAATGGTCACTTCAGCTTCCAACAAGAAACTTGCTTCTATGTTAAAGCTGTGTAATTCTTTTAAATGCAGAAATGCTGCACTTACTTTTTGCTTGCTTCGTAAACATCCGTGATGTTGGAGAAGAGGTGGTGGCTCTCTGTTTTGGTCATTGTGAGGCTCAGTTCCCTGGAATTTTTAAACATCCGGATCAGAATCTCCAAGCTCAGCAAGTAAGAATGCTCAGAAGAGATCACTTCAAATATTGCCTGCAAAGTAGAGGGGGGAAAGAAAAGACTTCTTAGTGACTGGGCTTTTTTTAATTAAAAGAAAAGAAATGTTGAGGAGGGGTGCAAAGCAAAGTTTTTGCACGTAAACTACAGATTATGACATAAATATTCACTTCTATGATAGTTGCATCACTTACTTTGAAATAAGTGATTTAACACTAGAAAAAAGGACTTTTTTAAGAAGTCTATACTCAGAGTTTTCAATGCAACTGCAAACAGAGGGTTTGAAGACACCTCCAGACCAAGTGTGACCACTCCCCACTCATACTCCTGAGAGGTGGTTTTGGGGGTTTTTGGTGTTTGTTTTTTGGGGTTTGGTTTTGAACATGTCCATTCCTGTGGTCTGTCTGGAAGGTTCCCATCAGTCCCACGACTGCTGGCCAGGCCCTGTTTGCCTTTGCTCTTCCTGACCAGCAGCTGCTCAGTTCCTGACTGTCCCTGGGGCACAGGCCAAGCCCTGCAGGAGAGGAGCCTGGACCCAGAGCTGGGTCAGCACTGACACCTTGGGTCCCTCCAGCACCAGGATCAGGCACAGGAGGGGCCAGGACAGGGGTGGCAGCCGGTCCCTGACCCCTCTGACCCATCACCCTGCACTCCATGAGAGCCCACTGGTCCTCCCACCAGCTGGCACACAAAGCAAACTGGTGATGGACCCTCTGACTTTGAAATCCACTGGAACTTTTCATCTCTGATGTAAAAACCTGTTCAGCTCTCGGACATTTATAGTTGTCTGAAGGTACATGGGTAATAGAACTTTATAGTTCTCAATATAACCAATGTTGATACTTGCATCTACTATTTCATTACTTATCTGCTACTAACTCCTCTAAAACCAAAGGAGAAATACCCAAACACAACAGCACAAGGGTTAGGTTGGAGGCACGAGGCTGAGGTCCCTCATGGGCTTCTTCCCAGTTTGGTAACAATAAATTAAATAAATAGGACAAAGAAAGACACTTTGCTTCTAAAGTGTAAGGAAGGGAGTATCATCTCACCATGACCCAAACACATTCTGGAGAATAAAAAATAAAGAAGGCTTAAGAACCAATCCTGAGTGACACACAGGAACCCCAGCACACCCAGGGGCTGGGTGGCAGCTCCAGGTGATGCAGAGTTCCTAAATGGCACTTGCAGCCAGGCTGTGGTTCATTCCATGATATCAAGGTCAGCAGATGTCCACCCCAATGGACAGGAACTCTCAAGAGGCCAGGGGCACACTGCACTTTGTACACACATACACAGAGCTTCAGCTTGCAGGAAAGAAGATCTGCTGAAAATAATTTTAGTTCCAACCTATGACATATTTTCTTTAGCCAAAAGATGCACAGACCCATCTCACTAATGGGTTCTGAAAAGTGGGATGTGTATGAACACAGGACATGGACATTAATCGAGGCAGAAAACAAACAAATATATTTATCTGCAGTGACAATGTATTATGGTATAATTATAAAATAATCTAATAGGCTCTAAAAAGCAGTTTAAAGACTAGATAAAGAATAGTTAATAAAAGAAATACAGTTGTAGCACAACCTCGTAATGCAACTACAGCTTAAGAATATTTATTTAGGCTCCCTCTGAAAGAATGGGCCTCTAATATTCAAATAAAAAACCTCAGGCTTGAAAACATTTTTGGTAACATTAACGACTTTACATGTAAGAGGCATCCAAAGAACTTGTTCTCTTTGAAAAGATGCAAGTATGATTGGGCTGCAAGTATGGCTTCAGGAAACCCAGACTAAAGGTTCCTGAAGGGTATGACTGAAACCAGTGCCTTGTGTCTCAAAAGCTTCCCAGCAGGAGGCTGAGGTATATCCTGAATTGAAACGAGGACACTGGGACAAGTTACCAGGGCAGGTACCAATGCTACACTGTTTCTACTGAGAACACCTTGTTTTTTCCCTGCTGCCGGACATACCTCAGGAGCTGCAGGAATACACTTGGCTAGGCCAGGCTATGCTTTCAACACCTCTCATCCCCTTTGAAATAGCCCCTGTAGGTGAGGAAGGAGGGTAAAGCAGATAAAGTGGACACAGGGAGCACAGGGGAAGAGGAAAGTGGACCAAGAGGACAAGAGGAGCAAAGGGGAAGGAGACAGAGAGAGAACAGGTCAGTGCATTGGTGGCTGCGCTGCCAGGGAGGCACCGGCTCTGTCAGGGGACAGGGGCAGAGCTCACAGCAGGGACACAGTGCTCTCATGTCCAGCAGGGTTAGTTACAACTCAGGGTCTTTGTAAAAGCTGCTCTTTGTTCCTCATTGCCTTTAAAAATTCATGTGCCACCTCCTCCCTCTGTGATCTCGGGGTCAATGTCACACCTTCCCTGGCACAGCAGTGACTGTGCCACTGCCAGGCTGGACCCCCCCTGGCAGGGACACAGCACCTCAGCAACAGACAGGGTTTGTGTATTAACTCTCCCTGGGGACTGGGGACACTTCACTCCAGGGCAGGAAGCCGAGCAATGAACTTATCTCCTTGTCAACAGAGCACTGAAGCAGGTGAGCAGTGCAGCCCCAAGCAACCAGCCCCAAGCACAGGTTACTGAGATACCTCCTGCCTCTTCCTCTCCTCCTGGCTGATGGCTTCTGACAATCCATTCTTCTTCACCTGCAAAAGAAATAAAGTGCTATTTTTAAAATCTCTTGGGGAAAAATGTGATTTTAAAAAAATAATACAGGATTATCAAAACATTGCAGCTAAATAATCAGTCCACTCCAGGGACAGCAATAAACCAGCAGAAATCAAAACAATGTCTGTATTTGACTTACTGAAAGAATGGTATCATTTCAGTAGAAACTATCCCAAGACACAAACCCAGGAGCACTGCCACGAAAGCAGGCACAGTGGAATCCCTCAGGTTTATTCTTTCCTGGTGCAAATCACACACATTGTGTTTTTTAACAGGAGAATGTTAAAAAACGAAAATCCAAAACCCAGAAAGCAAAGCACCAAGGATGGCCTGGCTTCCTGCAATTCCCAGAGTGTTAAACCCAGGACCCCAAATTAGGAGGGACACCAGGGAAGGCAAAGAGCCACAGCACCACACACGTGGAACACAGAGACATGCCATGGCCACAACACCTCACATGCACTTCCCTCCTCCCACTTCCCTCAGTCTTCTCCAAAAGCTCCTAATGTACTATCAGCAACAGCTTTCTCTCCTCACTCCACCTGTTCCCTGGAATTTTAAAGGATATATTATTCCTCACTTTATTCCTGCCCAGCAAGCCCAACACAGCTGGACAGCAGGCTCAGGAATAAAGGAGGAGCAGGGTAAGAGGTGCCACACTTCTTTGCATGCACACCAAAGCAGAGACTCACAGGTGAGTGCTTATGAAAATAACATCAACATTCCAGTGCTGGAGCAGTTGTTCTTTGGAACACAAGTCACAGATTCCCACGGCACCACAAGCAGACGCTCCTGGATACCGAGCAAGAACTAATTAAATGCCTGTCTATTAAACCATTAAAGTACCTTCCAATCAGCAACCTGAAAGTTTCAGAGCCCTCCCCAGGAAGTGCAATGGCACTGGCAGGTACACCACCTTCTGGATGCAGTGGAAGACTTTTCTAAAAGTACACCAACACAGGAAATACCTGGGAACACATCCCACAGGTGCTCCCTGCTGACACACACACTGCTCAGGGCCAGGGAGCTCCATGGGCACCCAAGTGAACTCATGTTCCCAAGGGCAGCTGTGCCCCGTGCCCACCGTCTGTCACACGCAGGTGTGAGCACACAAAGTACACATGAGCTCATCCCGTGAGCAAACGGCCCAACCTCACACTCCCAGTCAGCAGCAACACTTCCAAAGAGACAGAGGCCCAGACATGGAGACTATTTCAGGCATTTCTGTGAAAGAAACTTCGATTCCTAATTTTGAAGTGTCCCAAATGTTTTAATTGAAATAGCCTTAAAAAAAAATCACATTTGTGACACTATGCAAACAAAAGGCTTAAGGCAAGACCATGACCAGAAGGACTGGAAGAGGCCCAACAGCACAGCTACTAATGCTGTGCGTCATCACATTGGACTGGCTTTTCCTCAGCAACTCAGTTACAACTGATTCAACCATGGAGATGAGGAGGAAAGGATGAAAGGACAACAGGTGAACTCTGGTTAGGAACAAGAAGTTCCCTCAAAATAAGGAGGTGGTGAAGGAGGGAACGTCACTGGAAATATTTCTTTGAGAAATACAAAAAGTGGCTGCACCATAAAGCAAATTGAAGATATGCCCTTTGGTACAGGGAGAGAAATGAGAGCCCCTGCAGAGATGAGCCCTGAAGATCCCTGACAGTCAAACCAGGCAGATCCCTGGCAGCCAAAGCACAGAGAAGCAGCAGCCATGAACAGGGACAGAGTGTGCTTCTGTAAAGCAACTCACAGCAGCTTTTCAAATCAAGGAGAAAACAATCACAACCAAGATCAATCTCAGTTTCATATGTGTGTGTACACTGCAGGAAGGCAGAAACACCCTTTTTATTACTATTATCATAAAGAATTTGACAGCTCCATGCCTGAAGTTCACTAGTCCTCAAACAGAGCCTGGTCAAAGAAACCTCCTGCAGAGAGAGGGGTTCCCTCTGCCATCTCCCCTCCATCTCCCAGCACAGGCACTGCTAACAAACACCAGAAACATTATTCTCCTCCTTCCCTAACATATGCTGAAACCCAGGACTGACATTTTCCAGCTGACTTCCTGCTACAACTCCAGACTCACTTTTTCACTTTTTAATACCCATTGACAGCATGTAATTTTTCCAGAGTTACAACCACGGTCACTGTGAGACTCAGATTGCCAGATTTTGGTTTCTCCATGCACCACCTTTTCCCTCCTACTCCCCACTTCCAACCTTGTAAACCAAGTACAGACAGTGCACAAGTTGCTGTGCTCAAACAGCACAGAACAAGTTGGTTTCTGTAACTGAAGAATGGGACAGTTCCCTTCCTGAGATGGTCTCTGTGCTATTTTTGTCTCACAACAAATTAGTATTTGAAATTATCATTATTATTACTGAATAGCATTCTTCCAAAATACCTCAGCTGGTGAACATTTAACTGCTAGTTTGCCCAGAAGGCAGAAAAAACAATTTGACTTCATTATATCCAAACTTTTTTGCAACGCTGAGCAAATGAACTATATTTAAAGTATTTGATTTGTTGAAAAAAAATTTAGAGCAAATCTTTTCAAAACCACATCGTCTTGCCTTCTTTATAATCATCGAATCAGGGGGATTCATATTTCAATATCTTACACTTCAAAAGGTCACCAGCATCTGTAAGACAGCTCTGCTAATCAGGCCATCTAAAGACCCGTAGGGGATCTCCCTGAGGCTTGATCACTCATTTACTGCAACATGCACAGACATGGACAGCCAGCAACCCCAACACTCCAAGGTGATCATGTCATGGCATCATCTCTCTAATGGCAGAGATGAGGATTGGCAACATTCTACAAGTTGCATAAACAAAAACCAAAAAACAACCCCAAAGCCTTCATTTTAGGGACATCCCTCCAGAACCCACAGAAACAATCAAAGGATAAAATTAACCCCAGAAACACAGAATTTTTACAATTTCTTTAGTCTCAAAATCATGTGTAGGGCAAAAACCTGTAAAAATATCAACTGTTCTCAGTAATTTGCCAGTTTATCAGCAGGGAAAGCAACAAGATTGCAGTACTGATTAAACCAGCTGAATTTACTTTGTTTAATAATGCCATTAAGCCAAAGCTCCTGCAGATGCTTCCCAGCCTGTGCTGGGACAGCAGAGCACCACCAGCTCAACACCCTGCTTTTCAGGATGGTTTCCATTAAACATCTGCACTCAAGTCAACTTAAGAGCTGGTGTGGAGTGATTTAGAACAATTCAGCAACAGCTGAATTGTAACTAACTTTTCTTCAGTCTAATTCGCCCTGATAGTGAACTCACACAAACCCCTTTTTTAAGGAATCGGTGAAGTTGTGTCTTAGCCAAATACAGGGCCCCAAAATGAACTCTCTCGGTTTCACTGCTTTCTACGTGAAACAAAGACCAGTAATTGGTCAGGACTCCCGTGTTGTTCTTATGAAATGAAAAGGAAGATGAAAAACTTCAGCCAAAAACTGCAGCAGCAAGTAAGAAGCCTTTGCTTGAGCCCACCCTGAGCTCTGTCTCTGGCCACAGCGGGATCACACACTCACCACAGAGAGCTGGCTCCACGTCGACCTCAGGGGCTTGTAGTGAAAAACCACCTTGTCATCCGATTTCTGCTCTCGGGGCTCAGACTCTTCATCAGAATCTATGTCCAGAGCCTTTTCCTTATAGTTCTGATATAAAACAGCATTTTCTGTCAAACAACAACAGTGTGTCAGTCATCGCTAGAAAGTTGGTTTAGTTGCTCTCTTAAGAATTATAAGTAACAATTAAACAATGAAAGAAAGCAAAGTGTCACTGTGGTCTCCCCACTCCACCAGACAAAGACAGCATCTGATTTGGGCTGGACAATGGTGCAGTACAGTGACAATGGGTCACTGTACCACTCCCAAAGATCCTCATGGACAGAATTAAAGAACAGACGTGGCCTTTGTCAAGAAAAAAACAAAAAACAATTTTTTCTTCCTTGGTTTGCTGTACCCTATTTTACAATTAGCCAGCAATTAGAAAACAGGACTGTGTGTCAGTGATCAGTCACTGATCTGGAGGTCTAGCTATTTTCATCTTCAGGACCACCACAAGGCCACTGCCCATGACCACCTTTCTGTCAGCTTTAAATAATGTCTTTGCATTTCACTAAGAGAAGGAAATGATCCCAGTTTCAGAATTAAGGTCAGAACTACTCCAAATAGAAAATTCAAAGCTTTCCTGAGTAAGCACAAGGCATATGAACCAAAACACCCTATTTGAGTTCTGTCATCATTAATCCAGTACTATCAGTGGCAAAGAACCCCAAGTGTGGAGCACACCCTGTGCACTTCCCAACCTCCCTGGTCACACAGCCTTTGCAACAGCAGACAGAAAGGACAGAGAAATTCAACACCCCAGTGACCCACAGACAGATTAAGCCGTTAAGCAAGCGGGCTCTGAAAGGCACTTTTAGATGGGCCAGGCTTTGGATAACATCCAATCCTCCCCTAAAAGGGGAAAGTGGAAGAAGGTCTGGCTGCTCCGCACACAGCCCCAAGCCCATGGTCCCACACCTGGTGGGGTGAACTGTCCCATCTGCTCAGACCCTCCAGCCCCAGTGTTAGACAAGGTCTGGCCTCTGTCTCAGCTCTTTGGGAAGTGTGTACAGTCTGCACGAGAGAGGAAATTGTGTACAGCCACTGCATTCTGAGAGGCACTGCAGAGAAAGTCATTAGCTGGGATCAGTCAAAGGCAGAAGGGAACCACTGGAAGAGAATTTAGAAAACGTCATTAGGAGACAGTGGAGGAGAGAAGAAAATAAGAGTAGGAAAGGGGATGATGCAAACAGAACACAGCGGGGAGTTTTGAAAACAGACACAAGAGGAAGGTAACACAGCAGCTGAGATGAGCTCAAGGAGGCATTAAGCAGAGAAAAGCCAAGTGAGTAGCAGTTATTACAATAAAACTTCCATAGCTCATAGCCAGGAAAGATTTTTTTTCTTGTTGAAATATTGGGAAAAGCAGCAAACTTGGCAAAGTCCAGAATTAATAAGTACCACAAAAATGCTAATACATGGACAATGTTTTTCTGGCACTTAAACTTGAAGCCAAGGTAGCACAAAAGGAAAATGATGGCAGAGCCAAAGGATTTGCCCCAGCACTTGAGGAAAAGAGAACCAGCTGTGTGACCCAGCAGCTCAGAGCCTAATGACTCAGGTGTGAGCTGCAGGGGTGACCCCAAACCTGCCAGTCATCCATAATGTCCTGCACCTGGGGAGAGCCTCAGGGAACAGGCCTGAAGGCAGTCCCACCTGGAGGGGCCACCCCCCAAGGAACTGTACAGAACTGTCAGGGCTGAGACAGACACATCCAAGAGCTCATCTTTTGGGAGGGACAGGAGGTTGAGAGGAAAAGAAGCCCTTCACATAAACCCCCATTTTTAGCCTGCCATTTTATAGTCTTTAAAATACCCCTGAAGTATATTTAGGGCCAATATTTCAGTCAGTTTATTGAAAAGCAAGGTACTTAGTCTTTGACTTCCTAGGAAGGAAATGTGAAAACCGACCCTGAAGTTCCTTTCCCCTGGGACACAGGGATCAGCCAGCCTGTACAGAACAGGGCTTACCTTCCCCATCGAATGTCCCTTGGCCTTTCAGCATCTTCTGTAGTTTTAACAGAAAAGAGAGAGATCTGTGTTAGAAAGTGAATGCAAAAGAACCACAGCAACAAGAGCTTGTTTTATTCAACACTTAGGCACCAAATCAACAGGCCCTAACCCATAAACTCTGGATGTTGGACAGGAGTTCAACAAAAACAACTGTTTCACCACAGCAAGTGGAAAGCTACTCTAGTTTAATTCCTCTCATGCACTGTTTATATGCATTTTCCCAAAATGCTTCATTTTCCCTGTGTTTCAAAAGCACAGTATACTGGCTTGAGAGGGGTTCAGTGAACCTACACCTCATCCCACTGTCTCAGCCTTTCCTAGGAGGCCACAAGGCCCAGGACTGAGTGGCTGCCCTTGCACACTCTGCACACAACACCCACTGTAAGTACTTTGTAAGTGAACGTCTTGAGAGCAAAACAAAGCTCTGAAATCAAACAGCTGTTCTGGTGCAACATGTCCTGTGGGCCAAGAGTCTAATAAAACACTTCTGGCAGAGAGCTCTGTGTGTTAGGACAGGACAGTGAGACATCCTCCCATTCTAAACGTAACTTACTGTTCAAGTCTATTACCAAACCAAATCACTTCATACTCTGCAGTTGTTCACAACTTGATCAATTCCTATTTCATCACTTGTAGCATTTTCACAAAAGCTTCTATTACCATAATTTTGAATTTGGCTAAAAACTGTCATAAAGCTGATCATCATTTTAATAGCTACAGCATCAGCCCTCAGCCTGGTATAGTTTATTACACAGTTCTAAACACTCCACAGATATCTGTGAATGTATTTCATAAAGTAACAAATTCTATTTAAAAATAAGGAAATACAATATATGAACACTATATGTTCAAGCAAAAAAGTATTTTCAGTAAGTCTTTATAACTTAATTTTAATGCATTAACATGCAATTAAAATCTACCTACTTCTCCCAAGGGATACAACCAAGATTTAAAAACAGGCATTCCTCTTTTACTTGCAAACATTAAAATTAAGATAACTGAAGTGGTCTACATCGATTTAAAAACCACACAGTGATTTTTACAAGTGATTTAGAAGCGATGTCTCAGATAAAGGAGAGCAGGAGGAAGTTCATTTTTCTGTCTCTGCTCTAGCAGGCAGAGTTTATTAGGACAATGTCTCTTTTTTTCCTGTTTACTCCTTTCTGGGAAGCGGGTTTTAAGCCATGAGTTCGGTTGGGAGAGCAGCCCTCCGTGTGCTGGGGAATCCAGCAGGAAACGCGAGCAGGAGCACAGTGCTGAGCTGCCCAAATTTCAACAGAATAGTGTCCCTCCAACACCTCGCTAAGAAAACAGCATTAACTAAACAGCAGTAACTACGAGAAGTTTTGTATTAGCATAAAGCAAACTGAAAAAAAATGTACAGTCAGCAAATCACGCTCCTGCGGAGCCGCAGCATCACCGCCCAGCGCACCTCACCTTTATCCTGCCCAGGCTCGAAAACTTCTCTTTATCCTCGACCACGGCTTTCAGGATGGGCTGGGACATTCTGTTCTTCTTCTTGCAGTTGGCGGAGCCGTCCAGGTCCACCCCGCTCACCACGGCCCGGCGGTAGGACGTGGAGCGGAGCCCTCGCCGCAGCGTCCCCGGGCTGCCCGGGCCGCCCTCGGGTTCGTCCTCGGCGTCGCTGCCCCGGGGCAGCCGGGGCGTCTCCACCATGCTCCGAGCCTTCAGCAGCCGGTCGTGGCCCTGGGCCCGGCCCGCGGGCCGGCTCTCCGCCAGGCTGAGCGGGATCAGCTGCTGCGAGCCCACCTTCCGCGCCGCGGGGCTGTGCGTGCTCAGCAGCGCGGGGGGCTCCGCGGGGGGACCCCCGGGCACCTCCGCGGGCTCGGCAGCCCTGCCGATCCCGGGGGATCCCTCCGGAGGCTCGGCGGTCCGGCTGACTCCAGCGGATGCCCCCGGGAGCTCGGCGGTCCGGCCGATTCTGGGGGATCCCTTCGGGGGCTCCGCTGTCCGGCCGATCCCGGGGGATCCCTCCAGGGACTCGGCGGTCCGGCTGACTCCAGCGGATGCCCCCGGGAGCTCGGCGGTCCGGCCGATTCTGGGGGATCCCTTCGGGGGCTCGGCAGCCCGGCCGACTCCAGGGGATCCTCCCGGTACCCCCGGGGGCTCTGCGGCCCGGCCGCACGGCGCGGGCTGAGCGCTGGCCGCGAACACGATGCGGTCCCGGTGCGGGGCCAGCCCCGCAGTCCTGGGCGGCCGGGCCCGGCGACCCTGCTCGCTGCCCGGCGCGGGGACGGTGCCGTTGGCGGTCGAACCGACACGGCTGTCCGGAGCCAGGGCGAGCAGCCGGGAGCGCTCCGGGGACAGCCCGGGCGAGCGCGGCGGCCGCACGGTGCCGTTGGACACGGATCCCATGTCGGGGCTGACGGTGCCGGCGGGCTGGGTCACGGTGAATGCGCACCTGTCCTCCACGGGGAAGTCGGTGACGAGCAGCCCGCTGGGGCTCTGGTACGACTGCGGCCGGGGCTTGCTCCAGGCGAGGGGCTGCGGCCGGGGGGTCGCCCGCCTCCTCCAGCACGGAGCGGCGGGGCCCGCCGGGCGCTGCCCGTCCATCGCCGCCCGCCCGGCGCCGCTCGCCCAGGGAGGCGGGCGGGGAGCGCTCTGCGGGCGCGGGGCCAGCGCGGGCCGGGCCGGGCGGGGGCGGGCCGGGAGAGCAGCCCCCGCTCGCACCACCCGCGCTGCGCCGTTCGCTGCCGGGGCCGCTCCCGCCCCACCTGAGGCTCGGCCGGGGGCGGGCGGAGCGGCGCTTCCGCCGCCGGCACAGCCCCTGCGCCCGCCGGGCCGGGGCCGTCCCTTGCCCGCAGGTGGCGAGAGGAGCGGGGTCCCGGGGCTCTCCCCTGCCCGCAGGTGGCGGGAGGAGCGGGGTCCCGGGGCTCTCCCCTGCCCGCAGGTGGCGGGAGGAGCGGGGTCCCGGGGCTCTCCCCTGCCCGCAGGTGGCGGGAGGAGCGGGGTCCCGGGGCTCTCCCCTGCCCGCAGGTGGCGGGAGGAGCGGGGTCCCGGGGCTCTCCCCTGCCCGCAGGTGGCGGGAGGAGCGGGGTCCCGGCTGTGCCGCCCCGAGGGCGCGGGGTGAGCGCGGTGCCGGCAGCTGGGCTGACTCACCGCAGGGTTACGGCAACGCCGCGGGCAGGGCGGGCTGGCGGCGCAACGCTGCCCCAGCCCCGGGCTTCTCGCTGCAGGACCCACAATACCCTCCACATGGGAGAAAGGTTGGAATTTCCCCTTGACACGTGGCCGCGCCGGCATTTGCGTGCGGCAGTGCCATCCCCTGTGCCCTGGCTGCGCGGTGAAACCATCCCTGTGTCCCACCGGGGCTGTGCGGTGGTGCCATCCCTGTCCCACCTCACTGTGCCCGCCCAGGCAGAGGTTCGCGGGGCCCCTGTGCCCCCCACCTGCTCGTTCATTAGGGAACACGTTGCACCTGCCTGGCTCGGGCTGGAGTGCTGGGAGAAAGGTGGGAAAGGAACAGCTTTGTGGTAAAAAAATAGGACGTAAACCATGAATCTGCTGGGAATTCTGACACATCAACCGGAAACACTGTCTGTAAAAATGGTGAAACTTAAATGTGACTTTGGTAACTTCACCGTACATCTGAGGAGAACAGAGTAAGTTTTAAAAAGCAAAACAAAGGCATGCTCATGTTCCTGTGCCGGCGGCTGCACAGGCCCTGTCTTCTTCCATCATGGGACACTTGCTCTGGCAGCCCAGCCAGGGGTCCCTGTGCTCCACAAGGCACTCAGCAGAGTCCCTGGCAGAAGTGACACAGATGATTTTCTGTTCTGTTACATTCAGTAATAATTACAACATGCCCTTGCTTCACTGCCTGCTCCTCTGCAGTTAAAATCTGCTCTGCTTCCATTGAAAAAAAATAATGATCCCTATGTTTTAAAAACCATCTTGTCAGAGCATGTGGAGCATTTAGCATGAATAATTATTTAGCTCCACTATTAAATGTCACATTGGACATGAATGTAAAATAAAATTTTAAATACTTCCCTGGTATTACATCATAAAGCTAAACTGCTTTTCAGGCTTCCCTCGAGTGCATGAAAGACAAAACCTAGGCCTGATTCTGTTCCCGTGTGATTAACACATCCCCTCTGGACTGGCAGAACAGTAACACCTGGAATATTTGGAGACCCTGGAGCCCAAGTTCTGCCTCCACAGCCGGGGACTCTGCAGTGCAGAGCTCTGGAGCTGGGCCAGGAGGCACCCAAGGACACAGCTCATACCTGCTGTGTCAGTCCTGCCCTTCCCGCAGAGCTCTGCTGCTGGACCTGGGGGGAACCATTCAGGTCATTTCCATGTGAGTGGCCCTCAGGAAACACTCTGCAGGGGGGAGCAGGGAAGGCTTTGTTAGGCTGAGCAAGTTACCTCACCCCTGACTGGCAGGGCCCTCCTTTCATCGCCTGTGAGATGCAGACTTGATTTCTGCTGAGAGTTGAACTGAAAGAGCAATCTCAAAAGCTTTGATTAGAGCCTGGACTCACCGGTGATGGTGTATGGTAAGTGCCTGGCAGGTGCAGGACTGGAGAACTCCTGGGGGTGGAGGAGAGAGTTTTGGGGAGTGCTCAACAAAATTACTTGGTTTTCTATGGATGGGCACCCACTTAGGCTCCTGGATAAACTCACAGAAGGGCCAAAAAAACATTAGATTTGTAACTGTTCTTTCCAGACTTGCAAGAGTTCGTGTATCACCAAATCAGAAAAGAATAGAGTAGATTAGAAGTGCTCTATGATATTTTCAAAGGTATAAAAATATTATTTACACTAAGCCTGTTTAGTAGGTAATAAACCATCAGACAAAAATACAGAAGGAAACATAAGGAACAGCCAACCCCATGTACATGCATACAAACCTCAGATATATTAATTCTTCTCCCAGGAGATCCCAGGGAAAACAAAAATCTTACTAAGAATCAAATTAAGCAAAGCACAAAAAACTTAAAATGGGCAAATTTTTATGTCCCACAGATGAGAGAAAACTGCAAATTGCCACTCCAGCTTTAAACAGCCAAAGCACAGGGAGAAGCCACAGGCAGACCCTAAAATGCTGGTTCAGTTGTCAATTGGGATTTCACACTGGATTATTTCTAAAATTATCTCTCAGCTGTCTACATGAAATTGCCAAGGAATTGGATATAGCTGCTCCATATTACTTAACTCACAAATCCTAATTATTAATAACCAAGGTAATCAGCTTTTACAAGATTATTCTCTTGCACATACTTATTCACTGTGCTGCAATTACAAGGGTAATTTTGGTTGCACCTCAGTGTTCCATTTCATACACAGTAAAAGAGAAGTAAAACCTTACAATAAAATTGCCATCATAAGAAAAGTAAAATCAACTCTATAATTTAAGAGAAGAAAGAAATGTAAACATAGTAATTAACCCATCCTTCAAAGCCAGGTCACAGTGTGAAATCACTGAGGCACTTGTGTAGCAGTGCCCAAACCTGATAACAAGCCCACAGATTAAACATCACTTTGGAAGGGTTACAGGGTTCAATATATACTTTTGTGTAAGATCTGAATGTGAAAATGTAAATGTTCATGCAGTAACTTGCAGGAGATGTGTAAAGACTCGGGGTCGGGCCTGTGCTTTCTGTCAAACAAGAGAAGAGGAAGACGAATCCGTGGACACTTTGTACGTCCAGTTTCAGAACCATCTCAAACCTCCCCTCCAGCTCTGGGCTGTCTCTGGTGTGTGCTGGGCTGGAGCTCTTCAATGCTGCAAACACCTGGAGATGTTGGGACACACCTGTAATTCAGTGTTTCTAAATAAACTGACTCAGTTTGCTGTGTCAGTACTCCCTCACCCATACTTTGATCAGCCCTCTCTGTCCCTCAGTTTTGGGATGTAAGGAGGTGTGGAGCAGAACCTGTGCAGTGGGAACTGCAGCAGAGAGAATTCCCATGCAATGCTGCATCCCTTTGGAACCTTTCCCAAAGCCAGGCCCTGAACTAGCCATGAACACCCCTACAGCTTCAGAGCTGTGCAGGTGACCCTGGCTGCTGGTTGGGCCCATGGTCCCCCACTGCCTCCAGCCTCCTCAGGGGCATTTCCATCAACATCTGCCCTCTGTGCCTCCAAGAGAGGGGACGGGTGAAATGGCTCCAAGGGAAGTGCCCAGCTTTTGGTTAATCCCCCAGGAATCACTGCATGTCCCGTCTGTGTTAACTGACAGCTAGGAAATAGTAATACAAGTAACATTCTTTTGAAACTCCTGTCTTTCCCTGGCTTTGGGCAGCTGAAGAACAGCCAGCCCTGCTCAGATCAGAGCAGAATTAGCAGGTGGGGGAATAAGGCTCTTACTGCCCCCCAAAGCCCCTCCACAGCCTCAGCAGGGACAGGGTCAGCACAGGCGAAGAAAGGACGAGCTGTGAGTGTGACAGAGCTCTGCTGAAATCCCCCTGGCACTGCTCTCACTGCCTGTCCAGGGACATGAACCAGGGCAGTGGAGCCTCTTGCCAATGTGAGGAGCAGGATTTTCCCAAGGAGGACACGGTTGCTCCAGCAACACAGGCAATCCCAGAGCACTCCAGCCGTGGGGTGCAGGAAGGGTCAAGCCTTCCGACCTTGTGCCCCCTTTCTTCTCCATACAACGGTGTGTAGGCTGGGAGAGATTTTACTCTGAACACTGCCCAGCCAAATTTTAACCGTAAATCAATCCAAGAATGCAGAAGACAGGTTCTGTAATTATTTCTGTTTTCCTCTGAATTTTACTGTTGTTAAAATAATCAGCAGTAGTAGAAAGCTTTGCAGCATTAACCAAAAGCTTTTAGGGGAAAACCACATCACATTGCACTGCAGGAATAAAGAACCTGTTAGTGCTCCTGGACCATCAAATTTGAAACAAGATGCTCTTTTACTGTTAAACTGGGATGAAAAGAAAAAAGAGTAAGAAAGAATGTGTAACCCCAGAAGTCTGACCCTTCCTCTCCAGTTTAGTTATATTCATTGGTTTTCCAATTTTACGATTCCATTTACACATTTAAATTCTAACAGTGAATTTCCTCTCAATAAGTCAGAGATCATCCTTTCTATAGGATAATGGTTAATGGAATGTCCCTGAAAATGTAGATATAAATTTTTTTATCTGATGACTTTAGTTCATAAGATGTTGCTGTTTAAAGAGTTTGCGGGATTTCAGACATCTCCCAACAAAAGGATCGAGGCACTGCTTGCCATAGCTGAAAAGTTTTGGTGGTTGCCATTAGAAACTCAAGCAAGGCTGGGAGCCTTCAAGGACAGTCTGTGCAGCTCAAGGATGGTGACTGCTGGGTCTGCTCTCTTTGTTCTCCCTGAGGCTGCACAGAAATGTCTGAGCAAGTGACGGTGGGGGAGGAAGAGTGGATCCTTACTGTGGGTACGTTTCCAAAGAGCTGCTGCTTATTGCCTAAGTTTGGTTTCTGCTGGGATTTTTGGTTTGGTTTTTAAGGAATGAACATTCCGCTCATATAGGAATTAAATATATATATATAAATGGAGAACTTCAGTGTTTTTTATTTGTTTCCTGAAGGCTAGGTGATGATTTCTGTGTGTGATACACCGTCACTCTGCAGTGGGAGCAGGTGAGTCACCTGCTCTCAGCCCCTGCAGGCTGTGACTCCCCAGCCTTGCGGTGCCACTGGACTTTGCCAGCCTGCCCTGCCCTTCCCGGGGGGTTCCAGGGACCCAGTGCTGGCTGTGAACACACCAGGGACTCCACATGCCTCTGGCTCTGCACAGGGGGCAGCTGTTGCAAACAGAGGCAGAGATTTTCAAAGCTGACTCTCCTGGGTGAGACACCTGAGCCCTGGGGAATGGCTTGGCTGGATTGGATGGCTCACCCCAGTTCTGCTTGACAAGCTGGAGATGGGGCAAAGGTTGGACTCCATGATCTTAGAGGTCTTTTCCAACCTAAATGATTCTGTGATTCTGTAATTGGGCTGATTTTAGAAATGCTGATCCTGGTTTAGTTTCAAACACCTGATTAACCTGTAGTTATGTACCAAGTTCCCCTTTGCTGCGTTGAAATGCTGGGATTTTAGGAATGCCATAGCAACAGAATCAGACAGGGAGGGAGTCTGGAGTGCAGGGCAGGGAAGCTCGTGCCTGTTTTTCTCTAATGAGCTGAAGCTCTGGAGTGTGCCTTTCCCCCTCACATTCCAGTTTCCCATTTGTGCTCCCTCTGTGCTCCACGCCTCCCTTGGCTGCAGTCCTGCAGTGGAAACTATGCATGGATGCGTGTGGAGCCTGGGGCTGGGGGACCTTCATTCCGAACTTCAGCAAGCCCGTGGTTTGGCCTAATTGGCCCCAAATAACCAGGAGTTGGACAGAATTCCCGGATCTGAGGCCACTTTCACATTCCCCCCTGCCTGGCCCTGGGCTGTGCACAGGGCACTGTCCACACAACACCTCAGCACCCCTGTGTGTGTGAGGATATTTTTTTCCAAACATTCTGAAAAATTGGCACTTCTCTTATTATCTTTCCTCTCCAAGCTATTACAGGCATTCCTAATTCAACTCTGATCCCACTAATTAGCTCAAATACATTTTAATTAGTGGAATTCATTCTGCTGTTAGGTGTGCCAAAATTCATCTCTATGGTTTCTCTGAGCTCAGTTTCTCAAGTTGTCTCCTTTCCAGTCGAGCTCTTATTTTCTAGCAGTACCTTAAGTGTTCTTCGTAGTTGGAAATAATTTCTATCCCATCATCTAAGTCCTTTTTTCATCCTTCACCTTACTGTGACTTATTTCCTGACCTACCACACAAAACAGTCGAAATTCTAGACCTGATAGGTGCAGTTATCAGGGAGACAAAGGGAGCGGGGGTGTGTAAAGCAGGATATTGCAGGAGAGAAAAGCCCTTCAGTGGGAACAGCAGCAGGTCAGGAGCAGAGTGAGAGTCTGAGAATTCATACAGCACTTCTAACAAGACTGAAAAGAGAGAGAAGAGGGGGGTAGAGACACTCACTGAGCCAAGAACAGATTCCCAGAAGAAAAGAACTCTGATTTCAAAAGGAAGGGGGAAAAACGAGTGGATAGAGCAAGTCCTGCTTTGCCAAGGACTCTGATGCAGGAGCATGGCCAGTGCACTCTGCCTGTGCAGCCAATCTGGCTGAGAGGATTCATTTTATCTGCAAAACAAGTCCCCAAAGACAAAACATTTTTATTGCTTTCAAGTTGGTTTCAAAATTAGTCACGGACTGATTTCATCCCTTAAATCAAACTGAAGGTGATCAAGACCTTGCAAAAGGCTTTCATCCAGAGAGGCAGTGCTGGACCCAAAATAAGCAGAAACCTTGCCCAGCATCGCTGCTGTGGAGAATAAACCAGTTTATAAATGTTAATAAAGAGTTGAAAAGCTTTTCAAGTTACTCTGACAAAGCTCAGCACGAGAGGCACGTGACAGGATTCCTTGCAGCGGGTCCGGCATGGGCAGGCTCGGGCAGGGGCTGCCCACGGACTTTGCCTAGTTGGGAAGAGCTGGAACAGCGAGAGCCTCTCGGAGGACAGGGACAGACTCATCCCAGCCCCACGGGCTTTGCAAAGGCCTTACAAGTACCTGGAGCTGGAAGGGAGCACAGCACCCGGGTGATGGCCATGGAAACAAAACACGAGCTGCCCTGAGTCACCAGGACAGCACCTCCGAGGCGTTGGTGATCCCTCAGGCCGAGCAGAGCCATCACTGCTGGCTGGCAGCGGCTCCAGGGAGCTTGGAAAACCAGCTGGAAGCACCGAGCCCCCCAGGTGGTTCCACAGCACGGCTGACAGTGCTCTGTGGCCTTCTGAGTGACAAGAAAGAGTCTGTGGATTGTGGCTCCTGTTCCAGCACCGCTCATGTTTGTGCATGGTCTCACTGTGCTTTGGATCTCATTTTTACAGGCTGCTTTATGTATTTGGAATGGAGGGGGTTTTAACGTTGAATTATGCTCCTCTGGGGTATAAAGAAAGAAGGAAGGAGTGGATTAAGGTACCCAGACATACAGCAAGAACGTTTCTTTCTCAGAAAATGTTGCCTGGCTTCTTCCTCTTGAGCTCTGTGCTGTTAAATACACGGCCTGGATCCATCCCTGGTGTCAAAGTGCTTTTGTTTCATCTACAGTTTTATTCAGTTTCTTGGGAGATGAAAGACAAATAAAGAGGCTGAAAATGTTTTCAAATGCAGCCTGAAAGCACGAGAAAAAACATTAACCTTTTGTTTCATTGCTTGGAAACCCCAAAAAGAGAACTGCAAGCAGCAGTTTGCCCATGAGACTGTCAGTGCTTCCTGTTCTTGTTTCTGCATGTTCTTTCCCTCTTAAGAAATTAGACAAAGAAGAAAAGGGGCACTAAATTGCTGGCATCCCCTGCCCCAGAGTCCTGAATTCAGCTGGCACTGCTCAGGCCCACTTTCAGCACCTCCCCATGCAGTGTCAGAGCGGCCACTGGAGCCATGGATAACATTCCTTGGGAATGCTGTGATGCAGCTTATGATCCCCTGTTTTTCAGTGATAAAAGCCAGACACTAGAAGGAAACAGAGAACATGTTTTTCCCTCTAAGACAGAAGAGAAGAACATGTGTTACAAGCCAGTTTACTCAGCTCAATACCTACTTGCTCGGTATCATAATTAATCAATTCTTCAAGTAGCAAAATAACCAAAATACATGATTTAGCCATCTCACAGTGAGTTGTGTGGGCTCCTTGTAAAAAGCTACTATTTTAAGTTCAGAGATGTTAAAAATCAGATAGAAATGCTTGCACAAGGGGACCTATCGTGTGCTGAGGGGAGAGAATGTTAATTTTACCAAACAAGATGTTTTTCCATCCAGATATTTCTATGGATTTCCCTGGGTGCTGATGTGCGTGTGCCTTATGGACTCCTGGGACTTGGCAACAGCCACACAATAAAGCTCAGGGGAAAGGAATTTGGTCTGACAGTCCAGCCTGGCACAACCCACACCTCTCTGACTGTACAAGGAATGATCCTTAATGATCCCTGCAGTTAACTCTGTCCCAGCTCCTCTGTAAATGCTCCTAAATGAGTTTGCTGATTTAGAATTAGTTTTTCAGCTCAATTTATACATGCCAGCTTTAGAAAAATGTAAGCTTAAATTGGAATATGATAAAAATTGTAGTTCCCATTGTCCAGCTGGGATTTGAGGGGAGTCCTGCAGCAGCTTCCACACTGACCTCAGGCCATCAGCCACCATAAACAGTGGGACAGCTTTTTTTTATAGTGTCATTTTCTTAGTGGGATAAAAAGAAATAATTTTTTAGAGGAACTAACGATCTGAAGAACAAAATACTAATTAAATGGATTTTTTAATGAAACAGGCAAACAACCCTTTTACTTGTACCTTGAATCTCTTTACTTTGCTGTTGATGTTTAACTTGATTCCTTTCTATGGTAACATTCCCTGCAGCACCTCAGGGCACGAGGGAACTGAGCCTGGAATAGCCCTTTTTTTCATCGCTGAAATGCACCAAACCCATTTGCTCAGCACGAAAACGCCATGAGGAGTGGGAATATTGAGGTTCTCTCAGAAGACAAGGCAGAAACACGGAGCAGTGGCACACCAGTGTCCCAGTCCCTGCTGTGTGGGTCTGAGCAGTGCCCAGTGCCCCCAGTGCCCCCAGTGCCCCCAGTGCCCCCAGTGCCCCCAGTGCCCCAGCCCCTCCGAGGGCACAGCTCAGCTGCTCTGTGAGGCACCAGCACCAGCCATGCCCGTGGCTGTGGCACCAGCCTGTGGCCACCACAGGGACAGGGGCTCCGGGCCCTTCCTGACCTGGCCACGCTGGTGACAACCAGCAAAACCTTTTGCACAGTTTGCACTCTGTTCCTGCCCCTGTCGCTCAGGGGCCGTTCTGTTGGGGCACCAGGAGCCTCCTGGCTGGTTTCTGGGCTGTGCCTGGAGCTCGGGGTCAGCCCCAGCAGCCTGCTGGGTGTCCAGCTACAGCCACTCAGTGAGGGAGAGTTCAGAAAGCCATTCCCAAAGCTCCTGAGAATTCCCAGAGAAACATTCAAGGCAGAAGCCAGAGACATTAGAAAGAACAGCCAGCTGCAGATGCTCTTACCCGGGTGAGTGAAAACCTGGGAATACTTGAAATACTCCAGATAGTTATGGCTGGGCAGCAAATGCCACAGCAAAGATCTCTTTGTTTTAAGTAAACCATTAACAGAGCAGCCCAATCACAATGATAAAACCCACACTGATATTCTTGGAATAAACTCCCTCCCTTTAGCTGGCCCATCTGAAACTAAAGCTGCAAAAACTGAGATTCTTCCAATAGCAGGAAAAAACACATAAAGAGCAAGCTCCTGGGACACAAAATTTGGAAAGCTGATCTTTGAAACACAGGAGGTTTACTAGAAGTACATGTATTACAGCAAAGGAGGTCTGCTTTAAAATTTCAGTCCAAAAATAGCCTTTCTCACAGGGTCCTACTTTGAGTGAATATGTAATATTAATGTCATATCACATCACATCATATAATTAAAAACTTTGCCCTTTGCACAGTCAAATTCTGGTTCTTAATTACCCAACTGATTTAATCCATGGTTATGATTTCAGAAAGAACAGTGTGTTTTAACAACAGTCTATACCTGATTTATTAAAATCCTTGAATTATTGCACCTGGAGGGAGTTTAAGTACCAATATATTTTGCATTTTGAACCAAACAGGCTTGCAGAAAAAAAGCTAATAAAAAAAAGGTGTGTCTCAGTTCTCCTCTCTTTTATGTCACCACATACACACGTCGAACACAGAAAGAAGTCAGATTTTCAGTTTAAAATCCGCAGTTGTTACAGGACATTCTATACCCACAGGAAAGGGAGAAGGTAACAATAAGGAACACCTTTCTTTCCTGTCTTTCCAGTCTCACTCAGTCCTGCAGGACCTTGTTTTATAAACCCCACACCAATAATTCTTTCCCACCACATTTCAATTAATCTCACAGTCTTCAACAAATTAGAGCATTAGTTTGCAGCCCCTCTGCTCCTACACAGGTGGTGTCTGTTTAAGCCTGAACTGCTCCAAATCTGGTCATTCACCTTGTTTTCATAAAACACAATTGTGGTTCTTTTTTTCCTTGGCAGAAAGCTCGATAAGAGTATGGCCTTAATCCATTAAAAGCATTAAATCACATTTCTAAGTGGTGAGCCTTCGGCTCCATCCCTGCCATGGGAATCTCATTCATGTGGTAACACATGTCTTGTTGGCAGCCCTCGCCCTGCTTGGATAGGCCAGTGGAGCCAAGGACAGGACAATGTCCCCATCCTGGCTGTGTCACTGGGAGCCAAGGACAGGACAATGTCCCCATCCTGATTATTTTGGTGGGAGCCAAGGACAGGGAAAGCTCCCCATCCTTCCTCTGTTGGCCTGTGAGGGAAATGTGGCCCCAGGTCACAGTAGGGTGTTACCCCCGGCACCCAGCACAGACAGTGGGCAGAGGGACCCTGATTTGGGGAGATAACCAAGGACAGGTTACTGTTCTCAGCCCTGCACTGAGCCCAGCTGGGGAGGGCACAGAGCTGAGGTGTGCCCAGAGCAGCAGCACCTCCGTGCAGCCCGTGGCTGTTGGGAAACACGAGTGTTCACAGCTGACCTGCCACTGACAAAGACTTGGGGTCCCTTTACCCGAGCCACTGGTCTCCATTGTCCCTCTCCCTCCCAAAGGGGACAGATGTTTCCCTCATTTATGCGGAGGGAGGACAGGCAGATAATGAATCCCAGAATGAGTTGTTCCTTCAGAAGCTCCTAGTAACCACAGGGAACGCCAGGCTGGCTGTTCCCAAAACATACCCAGCTTTGCCCAGGACTCAGGCACAGGACAGCAAATGGGAGGCAGCCACTGCTCACACATAAAAGCTTCTGTCAGGGCAGAAGAAAAGCTCAGCATGGTTTAGTTCTGTATTTAAAAAATACAGTAGGAAAAGCTCTTCACAAATCTAAACAGAGGCAGCTGAGCTGGCAGCTATACCAGCCCCACATGAACAAGCACAAAGCAGGGAACTTCCAAATCCATTAGGAGAAAGATTACAAGATATTACTTTAAAAAGATCCATTTCCCCACCAGGCCATGAACCATCATTTCACTCAGACATGCTTCACATTTTGTCCATTCCTGTTTTCTATGGAGAAGTGAAAAGCCTGTTCAGAGAAACCAGAATGGAACGGAATAGATTTAAATGTGCCTTTGTGATAAACACTATTAAAGACTGTTTACTTAATAGAGAATAAAATTAGAAATGGAATCCTTTTAAAAATATAATAACATGTAAAGTAGAAATAGTTGCTATGATTCTTAAAAAACTCAAGCATTATTTCACACATCTCAACACCTATTAAGGGTAAGACAGAGAGCACGAGTGTCCTGCCTTGGAGATTTGTTTATTTATTAAGCCTTAGCAGACACTGTGTCTTACAGGGAAATGGATGAGATGGAACAAAACATGACTGGAGTGAGAATGTCCAAGACATGGAAAAACAAGTGAAGAACAGGCAGTTCCAACTTGTGTATTCACAGGCCAAACCCCAGTCAGTGAAAATGAACAGATGACTTAATCACTTTAACAAATAAGGGTTCTGTTTGGATGTCCTCAGTTGGAGAGAAAGTCCCTGCTGGGCTCCTTGCCGTGCCCTCTGCCCCGGGGGCTGCAGTCGGGGCTCTCAGGGCAGCAGGATGAGGTCCAGCAGCAGTTGCAGGGCACCAGCACAGTCCATGGTGCATCCCTTCCCTAGCACAGGGATCCCCCCTTGAGTGGCCCTGTGGTGGTCCCAGCTCCATGGAGTGTTGTCCCCAGGCTACAGGAGATGCTGTTCCTGCATCACCCAAATCTAAGTCTTATGTGGAGCAAGTCTTCCAAGTCCAGACAGGGCCTGAGCTAGAGGAGCAGCCTTTCTCCTGGCACCACTGAGACACCAAGTGCCCTCAGGTTCCTTGTGCTGGAGGAAGCACTGACCTGCCAGCAGGCAGAGGTGTGCCTGCCCTCAGCCAGCAGTGCTGCTCACTGGCAGGTCTGGGCCACTCACACCCTGTCTGCTGCTCAGGGGAGGTCTGTGCTGGGAACACTGGGATGGACAGAGCAGAGCTGAGCACAGCCAACGGGCCTGGCAGTGCCCTCACCTCATGGCACAGTGATCAGGGGCAGAGGTTTATGGACCTACAGCAGGAATCCCACTGGACCAGCTTCAGAGAATGGTTTTGCCTGTTCCTTGCTAGCAAGGAAAAAGGGAATAGCTTCCTTCCTTCCTTCCCTTGCTCCAGGACTCTCTGGCTTGCCCGGTGCCCAGCCAGCAGCACACCCCTGTCAGTGCCAGAGCAGGCACAGCTCAGTCCTGCCCCAGGGATGACAGGCTGGGCTGAGCTGGGCTGGCATGGACCTGCTGTGCTGCACCAGGGACAGACAGCCCAGACACCAATCCAAGGCCTCTGAATCCTTTGTTTCTTCTGCATTCAAATTCTCGAGGTAGATAAAGAGCAGAAGAAGTTCATGACTTACATTCCTAGACTGATAAGCTTGTTTCCAATTAACTTTGACAAGCCTCCCGCTGAAACTGTAGTGTGACTAAAACTTTGAAGGTGGAAAAAGTATGGAAGTGTTTGACCTTGGCCATTGCTTATCCTAGTAGCAACAGAAGAACTAAATTCACTTTTTCTTTTTTTCACCTTATTTTAGTCAAAAAAGAGCCTTACAGCAGAAGAAATGTGAAAAGCAAATGAAGAGAAAGTTAGATTTCCCTGTCCTTGAGGAGATAAGATTCAGCAAAACCAAAGTGACCTTGGTCAAACTATTTGATAATAAATGGGTGAGCCTTTCTCCCCAGCCTCCCTGGAAATTTAAAACTCATTCCTAACAGCATTTTTCACCTTCTTCCAAAAACTGCCCAAGCTGAATTCATAGAGGTTTTTCGGCAACTGACTGATCTCACCTGGAGACAGATGATAAAATTGAGTCCATCAGAGAGTCCAAAAACCACCTTCCTAATCAGGCTAAATTACTGCTGACCCAATCCCATTTCACTCTGCCTGCATAAAATAGAGCTGCAGCAAAGACACCCAGTGTGATAATTGCTATTGGACATTAATTATTAGCTATTTCCATTTACAGACCAGAATAATATACACGTTAGCTTGCCAGTCATATTACTTCAGATTTAAGGCTAGGGATTGAGGCAGAAAAATGTAAAAAACACTTCAAAGAGTGATTGTTGTACAGTGGCAAGCATTCATCCAACAGCAATTAAATCCCTTGCACAAACACAGTTTGTAAGAGATAAACTGGTTTAAACAGATCCCAGGAGCAACACAAGTATGATTTGCAAACACGTCAACTGCCCCTGTTTTTCTCACGTTGCCTTCGACTCCTGAGCTGCCTCGTGCACACTGTCCTTGTCTGTTCCAGCCTTCCACCCTTCATTCCTGCTCCATATTCCTGGAGTTGATGCCTCCCCCTGCACAGACAGGAATGGGGCTCTCCTGGTGTCCCCTTTGCCTGCCCAGCAATCCATGACCGTCCCTGGCAGTTCTGGAGCCCTGTGATCTCCTGGAAAGCCCCCCCCAGGAAACCCTCACCCAAACTGCCTGTGCCCAGATTCCTGTCTCCAGCAGAACCCCAGGTTTGGTTCTTGGACCTTCCTGCTCCCTCCGTTCACCAAGGCTGCTGCAAGAGCTGTGATCCTTCACAGGGAGCTCGAAGTACAAGCACTGACAGTGACAGTTCTCCTTACAGATTGGGGTATCTTTCATATAAGAATTTAAGGAGCAAACAAGTGAAAGGTTGTTTGGATGAATCACTGGAGTGCAGCACCCTGAGATTTACATTTTAGACTCTACTTAAGGCATAATTCCTCTGGTATTCACTGCAGTATTTTAGCTGTGATGAACACGTGGAATTAATAAGAAACACAACACACTGTAACAAGAGTCCCACTGCTGTCAATGCAACTCAGGAGAGTAAATAGAGAACAGTTATTTATAAAAACACTAAATCATCATGAGACTATTCAAGAGCCTGTCACAGAGAAATCTGCACAGTTTAACACTGGACTTGGAGTTCATAAGAATCCTCAGGCAAAGCCAAACAAACCTGGCTGTTAGCTGGGAGGTGTGGAACAGCCTGGGCTGACTCCCACGGCCAGCACTGGGCCAGCATGAACCTGATCTCCGGGTCAGGCTTGGGCTCAGCAAAGGACCCTGAGGGCTGTGAGAAGGGGGTCTGCTCCAGAGAGAGAGCTGAAGGAGCCAAGTGTGGGACAGCCAACCACCAGACTGTCTCTGCCTGTTCTACAGCCCTTTCTCTGGGAGAAATGCCTGGGAACCATATTTTCCCGCCTACCCAGAAACCACGTCCATAGCATTTGTACTTTCAGATACATACACAGACAGAGGATGTGTGTATATGCACAGGAACAGCTCACCCAGGGGATTTGCTGAGGGTGATGTAACCACAAAGGAAATTATAGATATCTAATTATGTAAAAAAAAAATGTAGTGTTTGACTCAGGTGACCACTCATCATGAGTGATCAATATAATCAAAATTATTATGCCAAGTAATTGGACCTGGGGCCACCAGCACAGCCCAGGAGCCCTGGCTCCAGAGCAGGAGGAGGCAATGAGCCCTTCAGGCAGGAGAAGGTCAGAGGGTGCTGAGGTTGGCCCCACACAGTCACTGCTGATCTGAAGGTACAAAACCTTATGCAAGTCAACAAGTCGTCTTCAACAGGACTTGGGTGTCTGGCTGGAGTGGGCACAAGGGCTTCTTCTTTTAGGAACCATTGCCCAGAGCAGCTGTGGCTGCCCCATCCCTGGAGTGTCCAAGGCCAGGTTGGAGCAACCTGGGCTAGTGGGAGGTGTCCCTGCCCATGGCAGGGGGTGGGACTGGGTGGGCTTTGAGGTCCGTTCCAACCCAAACCAGTCTGGGATTGTAAGGGAAAATAAGAGCATGAGAGAATGACTGTGACCATTTAATGTTAAAATACACAAGTCTGTTCTGTGTTATCGACAGAGACATTTTTGTTATATCAAAAAGCAGCAAACCAGCCCTTTGATAGGAACTGGAACCACAAGTGCAGTAACAGAATTTCAGAGCAGAAGAGAGCTTGAAGGAAGACTCAGAGATGTGTTTGTAAGGAGAACAGAGGAATTGCCATCAGTAAAGAGGCACAGATGTGAGCATTTGAACTGACAAACTCACTCCAAATTTGCAGTACTGATCAAAGGGTTGACATGGAAAAACATCTCTGAATTTCTTCTCCCCTGTAAATTAGCAAGCATCCTTCATTCAGTTGTACTTGATTGTTTGTGGGAAATGCCCTTTATAGCAAATAGGAAGAACACAATAAAGCTGCAAGAATAACACTGCCTGTCATCTCTTACCTTCCCCAAGGCTGTCAAAAATGGAAGTGTTTAGCATACAGAGACCATTGGAGCATATTAAAACTCTGAATTTCAGTTTATCTACAGACCTTGCTCTTTAAAGAGGCAGCTGAGAGCCTCTTGCACTTGGGGCAAAGCCTCCAGGAGCATATTGAAACAAACCTCTACACCACCCTTTCGGAACTCCATCTGCTCCAACTCAGGTCACAAAAGAACCTTCTTATTTTCCTTGTGCCTAGAGAGAGTTCAGCACAGGGTCAAAGGAGAAATGGTTAGAAATATTAAAAATGGAGAGGAAATAAAAAAGGAAAAAAAAAACTCAGGAGAGCAGATCCTAGAAATACTGAAGTTTAAAGCCTGAGAATTGGCAAGTGGCCAAGGAACATAGTGCAGAGAGACATGGGGATTGCAAGGAATTGGCAGGCAGACAGCATGGGAGATGCCAAATGAGAGCTCTCAAAGAGTGAAATGAGTCACAACTTAAAGAAGGAGATCTAAGAAAGAAATCCAGCACAAGGGAGAGGGAGAGAAAGGAGACATGATCCAGGACTTGCAGCTTCAAAATGTTGGACAGAAATAACTGAAAAACCCAATTCTCCAGATTCAATCTGGGATGTGACAGAGAAAGGCAACAGCCCAGGCGATGGGGCACACAGAGAAAGCACTTGCAGGGAACCGGGATAAAGCCACGGTCAAGAAAAGCAGTGGAATTTAAGTCCGGAATTGCTCCCGGGCAGGGAGCTGCAGGTTTCTGTGAGCATTTCTCTCCCTTATCTCCAGGCTTTGCTATGCAAAGTGAGCCAGGACTGCTGCGATGCTGCTGCAGGGAGGAGCAAATTTAACAGGAACTCATTCCTTTGTAAAAGTCTCTTGGCTTCCCTGGAGATTTCAGACAAACCTGCAAGTTTAGGCTCCATATGAAAGTTGTGCTGCACTCTCGGCTAGTCACGGCTTTATTTCTGTCTCTGCCTGCTTGCCGTGGTAAGGAATAAAGCCTTGCCTGGTGAGAAAGGGCAGAGTCCTTGTTTCAAGAGAGATTTAAATATGAAAGGATGTGCCACTTGTTTTGCAATCTGCAGCATCTGCTCTTTAGCTCTGACCTGGGCACACAGGCAGCACACAGTGCTCTCTGCTGTCAGCTCATCCGAAATCCAGAGCAACTGCTGGTGAGCTCTCCTTCCCTCTTTTGGGCTCTGACCTCTGATCAGTAAGCTGAAGTTGCTAAATAAGGATACATGCTGAATCTTTACCCCGAAATAATTTATGCACTCTCTTTATTATTTGTGCTTACTAATCCTGATTTAGCACAGTTAACACAAGCAGTCGTAGTCTCAGATCCAGGTGCACACACACATGTCCAACACAAACCACTCAGTTATAATTCCAGCAGCTTCACTACCTTCTCCCTTCACAGCCATTTTCCCTTTTGGTAGAAAGGTGTTTTTTTACCACCACCATCTTACATACAAGTGCACTTTGAATCCCTCTCTAAGCAGCGATTAGGGTCGATGAGAGTGGTGGGGGGTGTGGAGGAGGCGGGTGGGGGCTCTGGGCTCCCAAAGCCTCTCACCTCGCTGAGCTCACGCCCGTGGGACAGAGCAGGGACAGCCAGACCCAGTGGGTGGGTGTGAGACTGCTCAGACTTTCCAGAGGTGACACCTTAGAGCTGCTGAGGACCAGGAGCTCTGCCCCCACCCCGACTGCTCAGTGCCAGTCTCACAGCAGAGCACAAACGGGGTTTAACCAGCTGTGGGGTCCAGCACATTCACCTGAGCCTCGGGACCTGTCCAGCCTTAAAACTGATGGAGTGGGGGATCCCCCACCCCCAGTTTCTGGCAATGTCCAGAGTCATTTCCCCACTGGTGTGGTTTTGTTAAGTACTACAGAGCAGTACCATGGAACTTGCCCAAAACCCAAACCAAAGTGACTCCTGATCCTGTGCCATAGGATGGGCTGGTGAGCTGGGATGGATTTGGGACATCCAGCACCAAACACCTCAGCGGGAGGGAAGCACAGGGCCCTCCAGATCCCAACCACAGTTTTGGGAATGGCAAAACCTCAGGGATTTTTATTGCTTTTGCTGAAAATTAAATAAAGGCAGCAAAGCTCTTAAAAGAACAGAAAGCTCATGGCAGAGTGTGGCCTCACATGTTTATCCCGTGTCTCCAGAAGTACTCGGAGCATTTGTCATGTGGAAAAGCAAGCCAAGCAGCTATTTTTAAACTCCTTTTATTCAACACATATGGGCTGAATTCTGTTAGAAATAACGACCTTCTGATGTAGTTATTGCAATTGCCACTAGACAGAGCTGTTCATCTGATTTCTAACCTCAGCAGTATTTATGTGCTAGAAATCCAAGAGGAGTTTGTATTACAGACTCCCTCAGAAAAGTGGCACATGCCTGTAACAACTGCCTGGCGTGAGCAGCCAGGGTGTAGCTCTTGCAGGACACTATAAATAATCTCACTGGAGCTGAGGGCAGCATCTGCCTCCCATGAATCCCCCGGTCCCTCACCAAGAGCGAGTGATAAAGAGATGACAAATGAGAAAAAACCCTGTTTTTTCTTAGTTAAACTGCAGTATATGTGTTGGACTTGAAAATAAGGAATACATCTGGAGATCCAAAAGTGCTGTGGCAAATCCCTGACTGTGGAGTTACCGTCAAACACATTTTGCCAGAATTTGGGAAAGGTGCAAACAACGGTACCTTTGGAAAACAGAGAAGTTTTCCTTCCGGGCAGGGAACTTGCATTCAGACAGTCAGTAAGGGAGTGCCAGAGGACTGGACTCAATGATTAGGACAGTGCAGGTTGTTAAGATACAATATTGCAGTTAATCACCAGGCAATGCTCCATCTGACCCTGGTTGCTGCAGCACGGGTGGGGCCTCCTGCCAGTCCCTCCCACCAGGTAATGCAGAAATCACCCCGCAAATTAAGTGCTTGGGGACATCCATGGGGTTGTGCCAGTTGGTAGCATCCAATTATCTGCTCTTTTCTGAGAAATTGAGGGTAAACCACATTTTCTTTAAAGACAAGCGAGCCTTCCTTTTGCGAGGAAGCAGAGAGAGATCAGCATCAGTGCTGGTTCTCCCAGGCCCACACCCTGATTTGCATCACAGGCAACCCGGAGCAGGAATTTCTGGAATTTCTGCAGCTGTATCTGCAGCACTGATTTCACCTGGTGATTGGAGTTAAGCAGCTGTGAAGGCCCAGGCAGCTCCAGGCCAGAGTCCCCCCTCAGAGCAGGGCTGTGAGTGTTTCCCAGGGGGTCAGTCGTGTCCCTGTTGCTCTCGGGTGTGGGGGTTCAGGTGCTGTTTCTGTGTCAGGCTCAGTGAGTGCTGAGGCAGGAACTGCCCCTGTGGGCAGGGACCCTCTCAGGATGTGCAAGGCCCCAGAAGGATTTAGCACCACACCTCAGCACCTTAATTAACACCTTTGTTACTTCAGAATATACCTGTAAAACCTTTGGCTCTTTTTCTCACTCCCTCAGCTCACTGACTGCCCCATTTGTTTTCTGTCAGTCCTTGCCCTGTTCGTGGGGTGATTTCCCTGCAGAGCTGCAGGGCTCTCCCCAGTTCCCCCTCTGCCACCCTGCCTCATGCTCAGCAGTCAGGAGAGGTGAGAGAAGAGCCCCCGACCTGACTGGGGGCTCCAGCTCCCCTTGAACAGTGCCACAGGCACTGAGTGCACAGTTTGGCTCTGCTCTCAGCATTATTCCTCCCCCAGACACCACCAAGCCCCGAGGCTGAGCCATGCCCAGCCCATTGTGCAGGGGGAGGGATGGGATTGGGATCGGGATCAGGAGAGAGGAATGGGTTGGGAGCAGGTGGCAGTTCCTGCTCTCTGCTCCACCTCCTGCCTGGGGCAAAGTGCAGGGCCACAGCCCAGCCAGTAGCACATTAAACCAGAGTAATTTAGTAGTTGCAATTTCCAGCACTAATTATTTCTATAAAGCTTCTGAACCCAATGACATCTGTTGCACCTATTGCCTCCTCACCTCTTGCAGAATTTTTAGCTGGGAGAATTAAAAGATGGGTCATATCCACATGGAGATTAAAAAAGGAAATTATGATCCCTTTGTCAGTTCCTCTGATGATCTCTGGACATTGGCAAAGGGTTAGTCAGGGTTTGAAGGCGTGTAAGGCAGAAAGAAACATCAGCAGGTGTGTAGGAAGCACTGCAAGAAAGATTCAGGCCTGGATACACAGCCCAGATATTGGGTCCCCAAGTTCTGCTTTATTCCAGCTCATTCTCCCTCTGGACAGCTCAGTGGAACAATGTCAGGAGTTTAACATTACCTGGTATGCCCAGGACTTCTTTCCTGAAGTACAGTTCTGCTGTGGGGCTTCAGTGAGGATACGAACTCCTGAGCCTTGGATTTCAGTCACAAGGATGCACTAGAAAAGCACAAGAGGATTATTAAATTAAATTATTAAAATTAAATTATTAAATTATTAAAAATGCCTAACTCTCAGTTCTAAGCACTATGGTGACAATCTGGCTGCATAAAACCCTTGCAGGTGGTTTAGAAAGTTACACATTCACATTCCAGTGAGTGATGCCTTTTTTTGCATAGAGATTATATGTGTATTTGAGGAAATCTCAATCATAGCAACAAAATTTCATCTGCAATATAAATATCTGTTGTACGGTAACCTTGGAGGAAGCTCTACATTTCATAGGGGTCAGGGGTTGCTGAAATAATGATATAGCACAAAGAGTAAATCTTCGAAGTCTGTCAGCTAATTGCACAAATGACTCTTTTGATACAAAATACACAAAAAACTGAAGATGAGAATTTTCCAGCCCCTTCTGTGTTCGAGCACATTTTCCAGAGTTAAGGATTGAGCACAGATCTGAATGGGGCATTTGGGCTGTCCTTAAATTCGGTGCTCTTCTGCCCGCTAGATTACGGGACCAGCATCCAAACAGTCACTTCTGCACTGTAAAACTGCTGGGTAATTCTTAAAGATAAAACATTTATTGGTGACAATACAAAATTCAACTACAGCTACATCCACTGCCAGGCTCCTGCTTTCCCCCAGTGTGTGCTCTTGCCCCCCCCCCGAGTTCTTCCCCCATTTTTGTCCCTTCCTATCTGCCGTGATATCTTGTTGACTCTACCTTAGAGTCACTGAGACCAGATCAGTTGGAAACATTTAGCAGTCCATGAACTGAGTTCTTGTCAAACCAGCCTCTGTTTTTTACATTTTTTACATTTACATTTGCAAATGTGTTTTTTCAGCAAATACAACATTTCTTGGGCAAGACATGATGTAAATATTGGCTGACAGTGTCCTAGCAGCAAAGCTGTGCAGATACTAGCCACATGAAGAAGTCTGCTGTATCTGGGCTAATAAAAGCAGAATATTGTTCCTTTTCCAGTCCCCATGCAAGGGCCATACTGCAAGAATAATGCTCCTCTGCAGCCAGGGAAATCACACCAGTACTGTTGGCCAGGGTTGGAACAGCACTTGTGTGCATGCGGCACGCATGGACTGTAAATTGATTTAATTTTGATGTCATGAGAATTAATTGATAATGGTCCCTGATATGGGAACATGAAGCTCAAGTCTGAGAAATAGATTCAAGAATATGCTTTGTTTTGGGAAAGTGACACCTCTGACTTTAAAAAAGAGAAATTCATGGATTCTTGAGCTGATCAGCATAAAAAACCTTTGGAGTAAAGTCAAGTTCAGACTTGGGTGAAGCCGATGAAGTGCTCAAGCTCTAAAGGCTGGCCATGTCCTGGTTCTCAAGATGTTGGAGGAGGGAGCTCCAACAGTGCTTTGGGAACACCCACTCACTTTGGCCAAAGGGCCTGGAGGTCACTCACCTCCGGGTCAGCCTGTGACCCTTCTCCCTGCAGAGCCGACACCGGGTGGTCGCTGGGCTCAGAGATGGGGGCACCCGGTGCCCGAGCTGGGCCGAGTTAAACCACAGCTCAGAGTCGCAGCTCCTCATTTCTGTCAGTGTTTTCGGAAAGTTTTCCGTGCATCTGCTTCTCCATCCCACCACAGAGTGGCACTGCAGCAGTTGCCATCCGCCCCGGCCCGAGGGTGAAGGACTGGTGACAGCCAGGTCTGGGCTGCACTGAGTCACCACAGCTACCCTCTGCTCACACCGTAACACCCCCGCACAGGGTTCACTTCTTTGCACTTGCAGGAGCCATTTGGGGGGAGTTTCCTGCTTCACGTCTACTGACAGTCTAAAGCCTTTCCTTCTGCCCTCGCGCGGGACCCGCTACATAAACCACAAGGAGCACAGGTTGGGTTCTGGAACGCTGGAACTGGGTTAGACTGACTCCCTTCTCCCAGAACAAACCCTGTGCTGGCAGGGCTGTCCGAGGCTGTGTTCAGCTGGCAAGGGCTGTCAGCTGGAATCACCTCAAAGTGATGGGGAATAAAGTGATTTCTGAACTAATCAAACCCACGATACCTTTGTCCTTATTCATCTCCAGTTTCAAGGCTGTGAGGAGCCGCCTGCCGAGAAGAGCTGGCCAGCAGTCCCAGATTTATTGGCCGTTTTGAGCCAATGGTACATCCATTGGGAATTCACCCTCTTCCAGCTATCTTCACACAGGCCAGCCCCCCCGACCTGCATCCAGACATGTTCTATTGCCACAGCCAGGATTATCTCTTTGGCTTGGCCCACACACTCCTCTGTTGCCTCCCTTACCCCGATAGCTGAGACAGAGCTGGCTCCAGCAGTGCTGCTGCCCCAGCCAGCTGGCAAACCTCCTCCCTACCAGCCTGCACTTATCATCTCCCTCTCGTCCAAGAACTGCTTTGGGATGATTTGTTGCCACTGAAGTGCTGCTGCTCCCAGCAGCTGCCTGTCCTGTCTGGCAGCTGGAGCCATCTCTCCTCGAAGTGTGGTGCTGGCAGGGCTTGGCTCGGGGACCCCAGCCAGGCACAAGTCATGCTCCCAGGACCAGTCCCTCTGCAGTCACTGGAAAATAGCCCCCAACTGCTGGGGGGGGAAACAGTGGAGTGAGAACTAAAGGAACTAACAAGGAAATGGAGTAAAGAGACAGAAAGGAGAAGCCAGACACTCTTGGGAAACTCTTATTACTGAAAATGCTCTAAAATTAGTGTGAGAGAGAGAGAATGAAGGGACCAACGGAGCTCATTGACAAAAATGCCATACATCTCATGCCACATCACATCCTTCTCGTGGGTGAGCTTGTTCTGAACAATCTCAGAGCTCATCTTCGAATTCGTCTGGAGAGGTCAGGCCGGGAGATGAGAAGGGGAAGCAAAGCTTTGGGGAAGCTCTGAGCTGGCATGAAAAGCTCTGAGCTGGCTGTCACTCATTATGCTTCAAAGCTATTGGTGTTCACTTAGTTTTTAATTGGAATGAGAAAAGCAATATTGGTTTTGCTTGCTATTGCTTTGTTACACTTGCCATCTCACTTGATTCATGGTAATCCTTTTACCACAGCCGTCTGCCAATTTGCAGGCAATTACTTGGACATGCTGAGCCCCTCTGGTTGCAGGAGAATGTTAATCTGCACCATCTCTCCTGCTTCCCATCCACCCCAGCAGTGTGTGCCCTTCCCCTGTCACTGCTGAACAGTTCCCAAAATGGACTGAAACTCAGGACCTACTGGACACAGCTTTGCTTTTGATGTATCAGAAATGCTTTATCCTTCCATTTTCAGGGATTAAGCAGATCCTGGGATATATTATTCTGATATTTTATTATTCTGATTTTTCTGTAAATGCACATTGTTTTGCTTGAATTGTTTTTTCCATATCATTACAGAGCAAGATGAAATTTCCAGAGCTTGAAGATAAAACAAATAGTGCTCTGGATATTTGAACTCATTCACTGTCCAGGCAGTTAATGAAAGTGCAGATCCACTCCTTAAGTTCAGGGCCAGCTGTGTATTCACCTTCTCCCTTGTTTGGAGGGACAGGGTAGGACTTACATCCCTAGAGGAGTGAGAAAGACTTTTTTGTCGTATTTTTGTCATCAGCAGTTGAAGACTGTCAGGAATTGCATGGACCTTCTGAGTTTTCTTGTATCAAAACATGGCCCAGACTTTGCTGCTGCTGAAGCTGATGGGTTCCATGTGAAGGGGCCTTCAGATCTGGAGTGGTAAGGGCTGTGCTGTGCAACAGGGCTGACATCTGGGGCTGAGCTGGGAGGGCCCAGCTTTGTTCTGTCAGCAAACTGCTCCTGGAATATGTGCCTGCATTCCTGCAGAACCAGAGAGCAAGGACAACTGGGATCCAGTGTGGCCTGCAGAGCACACAGTCACCTCTCCTGGGTTAGCTTTTGGAATTAAGCTGGTTGGGTACAGGAGGGTGCAAAACAGACTGGGTTAGTCCTCAGGAACCTCTGAAACTCCGGGGATATTGGAATAAATCCATCCTCAGCTGCATTCCCAGCCTGCACAAAGGAGGGCTTGGGCATTTGAAGGGAGAAGGCAGCTCCAGTTCAACCCGTGGGATAAACTGAATTCATTAGTTAATTGTGTGTGCTTCTAATGGGGGTGAGTTCTGTTCCAAGCCCTGTCCAGAGATGCTGCCTGAGATGGGAGGGGGGCAGGAATCCTTCCAGCCTCCCACCAGCGCTGGCCAGGGCTTATGTTCCCCAAAGCATTTCAGCCCCTGATGAAGCCACTGCTCACCCTGAGCACAGGGAGTGCAGCAGGCAGCAGTGCTGCAGGAGCTGCTGCCCAGCTTCGGTGAACAGAGGGATTACTGGCACATCAGGGCTGTCTGAACGGCTTAACAGGCCTAATGCCACACAAACCTCCTGCTCCTTGGAACCTCGGAGTCCTACACAGAGGCACATTATGGGATTGTCAGTGTTAGAGGGGGAAGAAAGGAAACAGCAAAGGCTTTCCAGTTGGCATATTCAAATGCTCTGCATCTTGCTCTGAGACCTATGCAGGTCAACTTCAGCTCATCACAGATGTCTCATCCAAGTGCTGCTCCAGATAACATGAAGTCATTAAGTTTACCCTGCAATGAGCCTAAACAAGGGAACAGTCTTAAAATCCCATGTCTGTATGCCTGCAATCAGAACTTACTTAAACATATTAACCTTAAATGCAGAAAGAAGGCACAAAGTTGGACCCTGCTGCCTTCAGCCTTCCCCAAAGAGCCTCCCAGAGCCCCGAGGGGTGACACTCAAAGAGCAGCTGGCTCAGGCCAGCCCGTGTCCTGCTGCTCACACCACCACTCAGAAATCAGCTGGCTGCAAAGCCAAGCACCACATAGAGACCATATGGCAAAGACACAACAGACAGTAAAGAACAATACAGACAGAGAAAATTAATGCCCTCAGTCACCAGAGGCTCCCCCCACGCTGAAGAGGACCCCAAATGGACTGTGGGGCTGTGCAGCCCCGTCTGTGGTGAGGGAACCCCCTGGCACAGGGGAACAGCCAGGGCTTTGAGAACCTGCTCTGTGTTCCTCAGGCTCACAAAACTCAGGGAACTAAACTTTAAATAAGCTTTTTAAATGAAACTCTCAGAAACCACAAAGGCTCCTGGGACAATCCCTCTGGGATAACAAATGCAGGATAGAAATAAAGTGGGTTTTACTCACCATTTTCTCTAGTCAGTGAAAAAGAGGCATTTTATTTATTTTTGGTTTCATTTTACACCTATAAAATACTGAAGAGGAAAATTTTTTAAGTTGTCAAGGGGAAAGAAAGTTACAGTTTATTCAATGTGGGGTTAGATAAGTCATAGAATAACAGAATTGTTTATGTTGGAAAAAGCCCTCCGAGACCATCCAGTCCAACCATTCCCCAGCACTGCCAAGGCTGCCACTGACCCATGTCCCCAAGTGCCACATCCACAGGGCTGTTAAATCCCTCCAGGGAGGGGGACTCCACCACTGCCCTGGGCAGCTGTGCCAGGGCTGGACAGCCCTTTTGGTGAAGAAACTGCAGCCAACAAGTCAGACTGATGAGAGCTGGTCCATGTGGTTTTCCTTTCTCCTGCACTGCTTTGACATACAGCTTCAGCTGTGCCAGCAGTTTTTCCCAGCTGGAAATGGATGCAAGAAGTGAACTTGCCATGTCATCCAGGAGGGAGAGTGAGCCCAGGCCAGCAGGGCAAAATCAAGGAGGGGCATTGCAGATATAAAACCTGGCTGCTGGGAGGCTATACTAGATCAGTAGTGAATGATGATCCCAGAGGGTGGGAGACCAGCCATCACCTCTCAGCCAGAGATTATCAACTAAATGATCTGACTTAGATTCACAACTGAAACTTGAGTCACAAGTCAGAATCTACAACTGGTGTTATACACAATGATATGGTTTGAAGCTGGCTCCCTGCCAAGTCTCCAAACCTTACCACCAGAAGTCCCCCCCCCAAACCTCAGGGAGAAGAGGGAGAAAAAAAAACTAAGAAAAAACCTGAAATGAGAGAGAAGGCCTAGCCCAAACCACCACAACAATCAGTTGCATTTTTCATAAACACATGTCACCATGAGGCAGATAAATACAGGGTTTTCAGCAGTATGATTGGGGGTGATCCAGACTGAAGGAGATGCCCATGATCAGCACCAAAATGGTCCATAATTCATTAAAACAAACTGGAACTAGTGCAGATGAATGTCCTCCAACTGTAACTGAAATGCATGTGTGCTGCAGCCTTCAGCTAACACAGAAATAATTATTTAGAAATTGCCAAAATATTTTGTCCTAAGCTCTGTGATTGCCTTGAGGAAACAGAGAAGACCCTGTTTTTACAGATGTACTTACATTTGCCCAGCAGCGTTCCTGGTAGTCCAAGCAAATCGGGAAAGGTGGAATCACAGCAGGACCATTCAAGTCTTGTGCAGGCACAACAACTTTCAGGAAACATCTGCCTTTGTTTCTTTGTCATCCCCTCATCTGTGAGCCAGTTCAGACAAGAAGCTCTCCAGCAGCAAAAGGTGCAGTGCCCATCCCTGCAGCACCTCAGCCACTGGGACATCACAATGTCTGGAGCCTTTGACTAAGACAGATCAGTGAAAACAGCCAGTCATTCCCAGGACCAACTAATGGCTGTCTGCTTCCATCTGGAGATGACTGATGGATCCCATTGTATATCCTGACTGCATGGCCAGCTGCTGGGAAATTTCTCCTCTTTCTGTGTTTTACCAGTGGGAGTTTTCTAGGTCCGATATTAACCTTTCCAGCTACAAATGGGCTTATTGCTTACCCAAAAATGAAAGGTCAGTGGTATTCTGAATCATTTGTCTAGATAATAGATATTAATAAATTTATCTTGGCCTTCAAAGACGAAACCTCTAGGATGCAATCAGCCAAAGGAATGATGAGAACACAACAAAATCCCTTTTCTGGATCCTGGACCAGTCAGCAGTTCAGTGCACAATGGCCCATCATGGGCCAGGCAAAGACCTGCTGTAACTAGTTAAGGTAAGGCATCCCAACAGAAAAAGTGTGGGAAAGAACTGTAAATAGGAAACCTGAAAAATGTTAGTACTTCCCAAGTGAGCCTGCACACACATCACTCAGCAAACCCAGCCCGTCACAGAAGCAGAAAGAGCTGGAGCCCAGGGACAGTTTTCTCTCTTGTAGGGTCACTGGGATTGGTGAGCTGAGGAGGAATGTACTCCTGGGGAGGGAGCAGCTTCTACAACCACCACTTTGTCACGCTCTTCATGAAATAATTCAGGAATGTGTAACACCATTTGCTTACTTTTGGATTAAATGACAAAGTAAATCCCTGCGGCCAAAGCAATATTGCAGAATTACCCCCGTGCCCTTACAGCTCCATTCAGCACTCCAGGGCACCAGAGCTCGTTGCAAACAGCCACATAGTTACAAAAGCTATAAAAGCCCATCAAAGCTATTGGTCTATTAAGTCTGGCTGATGACTCCATGGTAATAAGTGATGTGCTCCAAAGAATCTGGTCTCTTCATAAAGGAGGCAGCATGAGACACCTTCCTGGCTGCCGGACATCCTGAGGAATGCTGGGGAATTCCCCTCACTGTGGTCATACAGCAGAACACATGACATCACTAAGGGAAATGCAAATGTACCCCTGAATGGCTCAGGGGCTTGAGGAGACAACTGGGGTGATGTCCCCAGAGTGTCCCCCACTGCCAAGCACTGATGGTAGGGACAGTGGCTCAGGGCATCCATCTCTTAACAGTGTCTATTGCTTTATGCAGTTTACTATTGCTTTGAACACCCAGAATTAAATGGGAACAGAAAAAAAAAGATGTAAAAAAGTAGCTTTACAATATGGGACTAACTACAGCAAAGCATCTGTGCTGTGCTCAGTCTGAAAATATGTAGTTTGTCTTGATCATACTGAGTATGGGCCAAGCAATGGGAATTTGAGTGGGAAGGCTCTGCTTTGGCAAGAGAAACCCAGAAACATGAGAAACCCAGAAAGCCACAAGCGTGTGCCGTGTAGTGTCTCTGCTGGTGAGCCCCTGAGAGCTCCTGGTGTGTGCTGTGTCCCAGGGGAGTGCTGATCCTGCAATCCCACACACACAGCACTGGGTTCCTGTGGAGCTGCAGAGCCAGGAGGAGGGGGAGCAGAGGCTCAGGCTGTACTTGGGGCTGTGGGACTTCAAGGGCTGCTGTGCTCCAGCACAGAAAGGCAATAAATCACTCACAGACATCTCTGTTTGCCAGCTGTGGAGATTTAACAGGAGCAAGGGATAACAGAGGGATAACGTGACCCTGGGACAGAAAAGCTGCTACAGTTGTAGGGCCACAGGCATTAAAAAAAAAAGGCAAGGAGAGAGTTCTTTCTGAATGAGAAAGGGAAAGGAAAGACCATGTTTGTCATCAAGGTAATATTAATCTCTAGATCCAAACTGCCAACAAAACATTTTGGAATGACTCCTCAGTCGTTGACTGTCCCAGGGGAATGAGGTGTTCACCTTGCTGAATGCCACATGGGGCTTTATCACAGCAATATGTGGAATATCAATATGTGATATATCATATTGCTTTATCACAGCAATATGTGTCGTGTTGGTCATAAAGAAACACTAAACAGAGGAGGGGAAGCCCACTGGATTTCCAGAAGACAACCATGTGACTTTTCATTTCTGCACCCGTAACACAGGTTATCCGTGTTATTCTGCACCCAGGAAACACAGATTTTGCAAGTAGCTCATTTTACCAGAGAAACAGCCAGCTACCATGAAATGCACTGTTCATTAAATGTCTTCATCAGCGCCCATGAAATCAAAGACAGAATTCCCACTGACCTCAGTGGACAGGATCGTGCTCCACAGCCTGATCCAAAGACAACAAAAGCCAAGAGAAGATGCTCACTGATTTCAGCAGACTTCAGGTCAGGTCAGGATCTCAATCATTCAGCACATGAGGGAATTTTGCCATTAAGATGGAAATGAAATATCCTCCCCCCACACCATCAGGGGGAAGTCACAGCATAACTGATGAAAAGGCAAGTCAGAAAAATTATGTTGTCTTTCACTGAGGAAGAATGTTATCTTGGAAACCAAAGCTCTAACATGAAACATCCATAAGCAAAACACTTGAAAAGAAACTTAATACTAATCATATGCTAAAGAGAAACAGCAATAAAGACCAACCCCCTCCTTGCTGACTCAGATAGGAAACTGTGGTGAAGATGCCACAGTATTGTTTATTCCATGCTGAACTGCCACGTACAGAGTTGTCACCTAAATAAGCATCTTCTAAGCAACTGACTGTCTCTGCACTCAACTGCTTTGTCGGAGGAATGGCTGAATAATTAATAATGAATACCAGAACCAGAAGTACTACAGTGCCAGAGGAACTACAGTAGGAAGAATAAAGAGCTAGGGAATGAGCAGAAAAACAGAGCTGCACCTCAGCATTTTACTTTTTCTCGAGTCTGTATGATTGGGGCAGAAAATCATGGAGATCTTAAAAGGAACCAGTACAGAAAACAAATTTCTTACCAAAATTATTTGGTGGAATCTCCACACAGAAGATTATACTGTAAACTTGTTGAGCTGCTGAAGCTCCTCTGCCTGACCAGCACAGAGCTGAGACGAGCTCACAGCTAATGGAGAAGTTCATTAGGAACGGGAAGTGGGTTAGATTAATTTCTTCACAACACTGATTGACTTGGACAGCACATTTCACTCACATTTATGCTGCAGGGAAGCCTAATTATGATTTCCCTGAGTGACAGGATAAGACGACACAAAACATGTAATCAAATTCTGAAAGGGCAAATTGGTGCTGTAATTGTTTGATAATTCCTTTGCAGTGTAACTTGAGCAGTTCAATATATCCCATGGAATGAGGGTCTGAAGCTGCATCAATAAACATCACTCACAGGACGTCCTTGTGCCCCCTGGGTCAGCGTGTCTGCTGCTTGCACATGATAACCTGGAGCTGTGGGTGGCTGGGTTCCAGTGTCCCCACCGTGAACTTGGCCTGGGTTTGCTGCCATGGAAATTGTCACCTGCCAGACACTGCCTCTGATGCCCCAGGGCAGCCTTCTGATTGCTCCAGCTACCAAAGCTTTTACTCCACTCACGCCTCTGCTCTGTGTGTTTGGCTCTGCCATTGACTAAGGGACCAAAGGCACAACTTTGTCACAGGGAGGCAGCAGAAGGGACTCCTGATCCTTAGAGCTGAAGGTGTTTTCTACCCAGTGGCTCGAAGGAGGATGTGACTGAGTGGAAAAGGTTCAGACACGTGTGTGTCATCTCCCGGTGCAGACAGACGTGTCACCTCCCTGCTTTGATTTCCATTGTAACAAAAGCATTTGTGACTGTAGCAGAGGGATGAAAAGAAACATAAATGCAGACAGGATTTAACAGCCTTTGAGGGCCCAAACCAGCACGTGGTTCTCAGCGTACACCAGGGGAGGATGGCTGCAGAGAGCAGCTTTCTACTGCAGCCCTTGTCCTACACATTAAACCCAGCCCGTGTCATCATCAGAGGGAAGGTGAGATGACAAACTCCACGGACTGCTCATTATGGCCTGAGCTGTACAGAACACAGTGGTTGTGTGTGAAATTTTCAGTTGAATTAATTTTGAAGAGATCTTTCTAGATCAAACTGAAATTCTATATGAACATAATGAGTTACACACTTCCAAGTACAGATCTGTCTGCATCCTTGAGGCCACCCTTATGGTTATCATGGCTTGCAGGTGATTAATATGCAAACTTCCTAATTCTGCTGTCAAAAGCCATCAGAGGAATCATGTACTATAGAATATATCATGATTTATTTAGTCCCTCGAGTTCTTTATGTAGGTGAGCCAATGGAAGACGGAATAGAATATTCTATAGTATGAATGGACAAAATAAAATGTAAATTTACTTATAGAAATATTAAAAATATAAAATTATAAATATTAATAATAAAATGTGGTGTGATTAAAGGACGAATGTGTGATTCTCATTAATGTTGCTATAATAATAGATTAAATCCAGGCAGAGCTGGACAAAGGCTGGAGAGGAGGACGTGCTGTGCCAGGCTGAGGCAGAGCTGGAGCCCTTCCTCCTGCCAGGCACCGTCCCTGGCAGTGAGTGTGTTTAGAACAGGCAGATAATGCAGGTGCACCCCATGATTCCTGCCCTCTGAACAGAGGCCTTTTCCCTAATCCACAGATTCTCTTCCACCAAAGACTTTTCTGGCAGATGTTGAACAGATGCTTTTTATTATAAACAGATGGGAAAGATTTTTCAATTACCAATTATTCAAAGTGACAAAGAGGCCTGTTGCCTAACTTAGAGATGATATTGAAATAATATTTATGCACATTCAAAAAATAACATTAAAATAGTATTATCAATCTGGATTATATTAAAATTATATTTAATCCTATTTGTCATGTTCCAAATGTTATCCTATTCCAAGAGACAGGACCTATCTGGAGTAGACTGGAGGTGCAGATCCCAAAGGGATCCCACCACTCTGAGCTACAATTCCAGGTTCTGTGTGACGGTCTGTGAGGCAGCACAGCCAATAAACTGCATTTTCAGCACTGTTGCCTACAGTAATCAATATTAATTACATCAAAAAAATCTGAATTCATTTTAATAAGCACTGACTTGAGCGTGAAGAAAAGAGAGAGAGAGGAGAAAAGGTCACGGAACAATTAGAAAATGCCAGTCAAGAGGGAACTCCCAGTACCTTGCCAAGCTCAGCCAATACACTCACAAGATCATAGTGAAGGAAGCCAGAATTGTCCAGTTAGAAAATTCCAATGTTCTAAGTTTTCTTCACATTGCCTCTTTTGAACATTGTTAGTCCTGTAATCATGTTGGTCTAACATTAAACAAAGCCTCTGTTTGCTCACTGACCTTGGGGATGGAGTGGAGAAGGACACTGTTTTTTCTGGCAGAGGGAGGACTTTTATTTTACCAACATGACCCTCAGATAGCTCAGTGATTTTATAAAGCTTATCTTACAGCACTGCCTTTTCCAAGCTTCTCCAGAGAAAATCTTCCATCTCACCAAATAACCCCCTGACCTGGATAACTCTTGGGGAGAATGAAGAACTAAAGTTTGTTCAGAAGCTAAATCAATAAGAGGGAGTTCAGTTTGCTTTCAGGATTACCATTCTTGCCTCTGCTATTGTTTGGAATATTTTGAAGAGGGAAAAGATGATACATTTCCCTGCAATCTCTTCGTGAACACTCCTGTTACCGTCATGCCAATATTCCAGTACTGCTGAAGCCCTGTAAGGTTTTTACAGGCATTGAAAATTCCGTGTGTTCTCCCTCCCCCAGTCACTAGTGATGGCAAAAGCTAGTGTCATCCTCAGAGGGAAGATGAGGGAAAAAGGGGAAAAGGGAAAATCACAGAAAGGGACCAGGCATTTGGTGCCCAACTATTCCCATCAATGCCTTCAACAACTGCAATTATTTGATTTTCAACAGATTTCTTTTTCAAATATTAAACAAGAACAGATTTTCCTCTTAATTCCCATTTGACTGCAGAGGGAATTTGTATGAAAGGATATTCCTGGAGATTCAAATGAGCTGTTAGAAATGATGTCTCATGAAGTGTTTAGAAAACATACAAACAATACGCATTCTTTGGGATTCTTTGTCAGGGCAGATGCAACAATAGACCTCAGGAAAGACGAGCAGATGTTATTCTGCACACTCTTCATTTCAGAGGCTTTAGAAATTCATGAGGTCTTTTGTAGGTTTTATGAATCTTCTAATAACAGTGCAGCTGTTCCATTCAGAACCCAGAGTCCTCCTCAGACGTTTATTGCATGTGCAGATGCTGAAGGAATGGCCTCTGAGGGGTCTGTGAGATGTTCTCCCCCAGGGCCAACCAGGCAGGGCCTGTGCCCCCCGGGTCTGTCCCTCCTGTCGTGCCCTGGGCACTGCTGGTCGTGGCTGCAGTGCTGTGGTAATTCAGGGCTGCATTGCCTCCATCCCTTCGGTACAGAGATCTCAAAGGCAGTTCAGCTTGCAATATTTCCACTCTCTACCTGGGCAGCACTATGATTATTTTCTGATTGTATGGAAAGAATCACTGATGTTGTCAACAATGGCACAGAAACTCGTTTCCTGCCACACACGAGTGTGTTCTCATTACATTCTGGTCAGGCAAGACACAAATCACGTTGCAGATGGTTTTGCTGGGAAATGTGGATTTGATCAGCACTTGCACTGTGCTGAACCCGCTGGGATTGCTCAGAGCCAAGCTGTTCCACACCACCCCTCCCCTGACAGGGGGACATTCCCTCCTGGCTTGGGAATGTCCAGATGGAATAGTTAGATCTTTGCTCATTCTCCATTTTTGTTGGCTCACCTTGCGTTCATTTTAAATTCACTGAAGGGTTTATTTAGCTCTTTATTCTCCTGCTAATCTTGAAAAATGTTTCTTTAATCTTACTCATGTAGTAACTGCTGTAGCAATTGGATGGTCCCCAGAAGGAAAACAGACATTTTCCATATTGAGATTGGCTACTCTCCAAAAGGTAGGACAGTGCCTCACGAGCTTCTGTCCCTGATCTGAGGTTTGAAACTACACCTCAGTTACCTTGAATGTTCCTTGAATGTGGCAAATCAGCTCTCTAGAAGCAAAGCATCAGAGTGGTAATTCATCACATACAGAAACTGTGCAACAGAATTCCATTAGTACATGGCAATACCAGTTTAACAACAGTGACGTTCATTTCACCAAAAACATTTACAGTTTGCACTCAGTATTTATTCCTCAAATGAGAACTTGCCTGCTTTGTGTGTTAAGCATTGGCAGTAGCAGTGTACAGGCAAATACTTACTAATAACTGTGTACTGAATTTGATATTCCTGAGCACAGAAGAGACATGAAAGAAAACACATAATTCAGTTAACAGGATTTGCTTTGAAAAAAAGATTCTGTGAGGTGAAGCAGATTTGGTTTTGCCATGGAAGACAAAATGACACAGCTTCAGTTGGAATAAGAGCTGTAATTACTGGTCTGTGGCAGCACTGAAGTATCAAACTTGGGTTGGGGTTTACTCCTCCAGGGTGATCTCAGTTCAAGGCAGGGACAGACCCTAAGGATAAAATGTCTCACAGAACAATTAAAATAGTGTTTTGGCAGGTCTTGACAGGCCCTTGATATACAGACAAGCACACCAAGTGTCAATGATTGAGAAATCTCACTCTGGCTTTCCCCAGAAAACTTACTTTTCCTGGAACTAAAAACCAGGACAGCAGAGTGCACAAAGGAAGCCCTGGTTCCTGTGCCTCCCGGAGAAGGAAGTTTGGACAGCCTGATGATTAAAAATAGAAGAAAGAAGTAGAAAAACAGAAAAAGAGCAGGAGCTGGGACTTCAGCGGGAGCCTCATCAAAGAGCTGAACTGAGTCTGGGGGCTATCAGGGGCAGACCCACACCCCTCCCTCCTTCCTTCCTTCCTTCCTTCCTTCCTTCCTTCCTGCCTCCTGGTGAGTCAGAGCTGATCCCACCCCTGACACTGCTGTGACACTCTCACACTGTCCCTGGGGGGTTGGTTTTGCTGTAGATTTATCAATTAGAGATCAGGACAAACCAAGCTGCCCTGCAGGCAGGTGACAGTGCAGGTCACAGCTGCCCCTGTGCCAGCCCAGCAGCCACAGCTCTGCTTTCAGCCTGTCACAGGGAGATCCCTGTGCAGAGCCCACTGCAGACAGAATTCCCAACAACCTCCCAGCTCCAGGGATCCAGAGGAAACATGCTAAAGGAATGAGAGGAAATCTGGCAACTAATACTTCCCATTTTCCTGGATCTCCTGCCCAGAAGAGCATCTGCCAAGTGGCACGTTGGACTGTACCCTTGGGGTTGGTGTCCAGCTGGGAATGAACTGACACACCACTATGTTGTGTTTCCCTGAACCCCAGCGAGACTGGCTGAAATGGGAACTGTTCTGATCAACATTCACTTCAGGATTACAGAACAAAGGAAGGCATCTTTCCCTTCTCTGAAGACAATGCCTGCTCATTAGAGTTTGGGGTGTCCATATGTTTTCCTAACTCAGGCTGCAGCACTGCATATGGAATTGCAGCTAATTGCTTTTATATCTAATCATTTGAAGATGCTTAGGCTGATAAAGAATTAGTTTGAAGAGACTGCCAGAGATATTCGACTGTGTCACTGAGGTGGGAGCTGAACAGCTGAGCTGCCTCCTGGCAGGTCCCATGCAGAGACCAGGAATTTAAGGAATGACACAAGTAATGGTTTTGAGTGTTCAAAAATTTGTAACAGCTTTTGTGCACTTCTGGGCCCCTGTCCTTTATGTGCCACCATCACCAAACACTTTGCAGCACTTGGAGAGGACAAAGTAGACATGAGCTTTCTGTAAAATCCTGTTAGTGAGGGAATGCTGTCAGAGCTCAGGAGGAGCAGGGAACGGGAGGCAGAGCAGGTGCTCCCCTGCAGCTCTTGGCTCACTCCTGCTCTCCTCAGCCTTGCAGTGGGCACACTCCTGTCTGTGACTGCTTCTGCCAGACTCTCCAGGGACTTCTGTGCTTGAAGAGAGAATGTTACTGGAGAACTGAGACTCCCCTTCTTCAGCTACACTGGAAAATACCTCACAGACATTCCCTTGGATGCAGAACAGGACCCAGCCTGGGATATTCCATTATGTGTGTGCAACTCTTCACTTGGCAATATAATCTAAAGGAAAATCTGCAGGAAAATCAATGTCCAGGCAATGCAGGACATTGTTCTATAAACCAGGCTGGCAGTGTTTCAGCTATAATATAAGCAGCAGATTGACATCACCAAGAGGTTCCATGCTCAGCCCCTGAGCCAATTAAAGGCCCCAGTAATCAATGGAATGCCACAAGCAGAAACCCATCAGCCAATCTATCTCCAAAACAAGCACCAGCCACACCAGGCTACCTTTAAAATATCAGGGCCTAATAAAACCAATCTCCCAGATCTCAAGGCAATGAAAAAGAACCACCCAGCCGAGGCAGTTCAGTGTCCTGTAGTGCTGGCCCAAGCCCTGGCACACTGACTGCCCTGTGAGCCCTTCTGACCAGAGACAGATGCTGCCACTGCCCACCTGGGGGAAGCATAAAGAGGAAGGAAAATTAGGAACCTCAAAAATGCCTTTACTTACATTGCCCCCCTTCCTCCCTGAAACATTACCTTTATGCTTCCAATTTTTTTTTCTTTCTAAGAATTAAACTATCAATATACCAATGAAAGATCTGAAAATGTTTATAGCTTTAAAGAGCTTTGTCCTGACTTTATTTCTGTGTAATAAGTACTGGCAAAGCTAGTCCATAATTTTGATTAAAAAAATAATCTATAAATAAACGAGTGTGGTTGATGAAGCAAAACTGCGTTTCCAGCAGAAGCATATGCTCAACCACAGAATAATAAAGAAACAAAAGGCTTCATCCAGAACTTTCCAAAACATGTTGTCATTGTGCCTGGGGGCTTCAGCTGCTGGCTCCCAGTCCCGTTCCCTCTGCAGCCAGCTCCAGAGGAACTCCCCTCTGCAGTGCAATCAAACCCCCACTGAGCGATTTTGGAAGGAGCTTATTTTTATCGTTGCCTCTCATTTCAGGCATTTCCCCAGCCCAGACCCGCCGTCTCTCCCGGCGGCCCCAGAGAAAAGCTCGTCCTGCCTGGGCTGGGCACGGTCCCTGCCCGGGACTGCAGCCACAGCTGCTGCTCCACACGCTATTTATAGACCCTACATTTTCTTGAGAAAACGCCCGAAGGACTCATTAAGGTGGCTTTTCCTCTCTGATCCGAGCTCCCACATCGGATACAGTTGGAAGGCTATCCTCAGAGAGTAGGGCTCCATCCAGTGTCTGCTGGGTGAGTTACTGAAAGCTCTGCCTACGACTGAGTTAAGCCTCAGAGACTTGGGCCAAAGGAAAGCCACACTCTTCAGTGATGGGACCGGCAGGAACTGGTAACAACTGGAACAGAATCCTCAGCACAGTTCTCAGCTGGGAGGCCTGGACAGGCAAACATCCTGGGCTGATGCCAGCCTAGCTGGACCTGCCCTGGTCCCACAAGGCTGCAGGGATAATGGGGTGGCTCTTATGAGCAGCACCTGCCCAGACATTTCCAAGGTAAGCCTTTCAAAAATAGCCCACACTGACATGCTTGGGTTTGAATTGTTGGATTTTTGGCCTTTTGAGCTTATCAAACCCAGGATTTATCCTATTGCTTCAAAGAAGTGAGTTTAAGTGTCAGGATGTGCACAGTATTGTTAAGCACAGGCTCCGTATTCCCTCCTTCCCATGAAAAATAATCTTTGGCGTTTTGGTATCTAAAAGCCTGGTTCCAGACTGAATATTGGAATGTTCTAAACTGCATTCCGATACAATCAGGTATGTCCCAGTCTGTGAGAATGCTGCTGTCAACAGAATAACACTGGATAAGAGTATTTATCTATATGAAGAAGATGCCCTTTTCTCTGTGTTCCACCCCATAAAATGTAGGTTGCATCTTAAACTGTTCTGTGCTGCTGGAACAGGTGAAAGGAACCTCCTTTTTACTCCTCATCTCTCACCACGGAGCATTAGCAGGTACAATTAGATGTGACATTTGGGTAAATATTGCATGTGTTGAGATAACAGCCAAAGCACCCAGGGGACAGATCAGTTAACAGGAAGGGAAGGGGAAAGAGGCCTGGAGAGAGACTTTTGTGCTGGCAAAAGAAACACACGAGTCTGTGCATGATCATTTTTACCCCCCCAAACCCCTGATATGTTGCCTGGTTGTAATTATTCACTTTCTGTCAACATTACTCTTCATATTCAGCATTAACCTGAATTCTCAGGCACCTCATAAACCCCCAACTAATTCCAGATTTTGGCGTTCTGAATTTCTGACTTTGTATAAATTACAAATAACTTTAGTACTCGTATTCATTAATTTTATTTAATGTTGACCAGTTCAATAAACACAGGCTAACTAAAACACAGGCTGAGAATGGGGATGTTTCTGTTAAAAGTTTGCATGGAGACAAAATGAAAATGCAAAACTATTACCTGTACCAGCAGATTTGCTGTGAGGCACCATATTGTTTTAAAGGTTGTGCACTGTGACAAGATCATTCCATCACGGAGGGTTGGACTGTAATCCCTTCATGCTGGATGGGAATTTACACCCTGGGGATTTTCTGCCATTAGTCACAGTTGGGTTACTCACAGCACCAGGCTCCGGGCCTCGGCTGTGCTCAGATCTGGGTTACTGGGGCTTGGCCTTAAGGTCTTTTTAAAGAACAAAAGATACAGGTTGCAGTTGGTTCCCAACTGAAAACTGCTTTAGTTTGTCTTTAAAAGTGACACAAAGAATACTTTATCTGCACATTAAGAAAATGTCAAACTGTTCCCCAAAGGTATCCAAATTAACCTGTGTATGAAGGCTCTGCTGTTTTCATCACTCACAGCAGACAGTGCTCAGCACTGAGCACTTCAGGAAGGGACATGACCTGCTCCTGGTCCAGGTGGGAGGAAGGGACAAGGGACATCACTGGAGACAGGCACCAGACTGAAAAGAGGAGCAGTGTCTGGGGTTGGGGTTATGCTGTGGCTCCTTCCCTCCCCCTCCCTCTGTGTAAGACTGAACTGACTCCCGTTGTGAGGAGGCAGGACATGGAGCTGCCTTGCAAATAACACCCTGTACAACTGCATCCTAGGCCAGCACCTCCTTTGGTGACTACAGGAGAGATTCTCAAGACAATCAGCTTCAAAGTACCGTTTAAACACCATCTGGGCAACACACTTATTCACAGAACATGCAAACCTACGGCCATGCAGCCAAGAGAGATTGATTAATTAATTATTTCAAGGCATTATTTCCTTTGCAGCATACACCCAAGAATATGTTTTTCTAAAGCTCCTTACTGGGGACATTCTGCAGCACTGCCATATAAGTTTATTGCTATAAACTCTTTCAGAAGACTGGTTTTGGTAAGTATTAACTCTGAATAGAACAGTGCTTCAAGGCACAGTGTGCCCCTCAGCAGGAGCAGGGCCCTGCAGTGCTGCTGTGTGTTCCCAGCATGCAGGGCATGGCTGCTCCCTGTGGCTGCCAACACGCCTGCCAGTCATTGCTTGCACCAAAGTGCCGTGGTGGGAACACACAGCTCCCACGGGGGACACTCTGACACCCCCAGCACTGCTCACAGACCGAGCTTCAGCCACGGAAAACGAGCACCAGCCTTTAGAATGGGATAGTAGTTTATGGTTTGGAGTGTTGCTGTAATATACAGTCACCCTGAAAGAGCCTGTGCTATTTTTAGTATTTAGGCTCCTCGAAGGAGCATCTTTATCTCTTCCTAATCAAAACTTAACCGAGCATCCTTTCCAAGAATGCAACTTGTGTTTCTGGTTAATTAGGGTCCTTCCACCCTCTTTAGGATGCAGACTTTACAATCCAGGCTGCCTACGTTTTCCAGAAGGACAATAGAATCTATTAGGAGAAAATGCCAAAAGGAGTAAAAGAACTGAGTGTTTTGGATAACAGGCAGTTATGACACCTAGTTTTGCTTTCCTTCATTAGCTGCTTTTTAAGGAAGGGTCAACTTTTTCCTGTGTTTACCTTGTGAAACCATGTGAGATTTGAGAGTGAACAGTTTAAACACCCCGCTGAGTGGTTTCAGAGCAGAGCACTGCTGGAGCTGGAGAGCCTGGCCACGGTGGCCGAGCCCAGGTCACCTGCTGAGGGTGCTTCAGCAGGCCCAGCCCCTCCTTTCCAGTGGCCAGTCTGCAAAGCTGTGCTCATCTGGACAAGGGACTGAGATATTTTTCCTTTTGAAGCCTACAGATGTTTTTGGGTAAGTTTTGAACATTCAATTTTACAGTGTTTTAAATAAAAGCACACAAAAGATTTTAAAATAAAACTTCTTGCTATCTGCTGGAGATGATTAACAGTGTGTAACCACCACACATGTGAAAATCAATATACACTGGGCTTTCAGTTTTCATTGTGGTCAGTCTTGCTGAAAGAGGGATGCTGTGGTTTGGCTCTTTGCTTTTAGCTTTGTTTTAATCAGTTATGAATTTGATTTTTTTTCTATTCATAAAAGTGAGCTGCAGAGCCACCAGCACCACCTTTAGCTCCAGTTGCTGAGATCTCACTCAGACACAGTCCTCCAGTGTGAGGCCTGGCTGTCATTCCCAGCCATGATTCCCAGCCATGATTCCCAGCCATCATCCCTGCAACTGGAAAGCTGCACTGTGAACACTTTTGACAACCAATTCCTTCATGCCAAATGCAGATTTCACTCTGACCCTAATACCAACCAGTCCTGCAACCATGTATTGATTTTAATTTATAAGGGAAGGAGAAAATGACCTAAAGGAAAAAAAAATCCTTGTAAAGTTTTATTTCCTTCTCCCTAGCTCCCTTCCCAATTAAATCTAAGCACATAAGCGTTAACAGAGAAGGCCTGGTGTCAGAACACATAAGTTCAATCATATATTAGCACATTCATAAACTGTAGGTGTTTAAAAGTCTTAAGGTTTTTTGCTGTTAAACCTGGCCCTTTGGAGCGTGGGGAGCAATGAGCACTGTGAGCTGGTCACACCATGGTTTCATGCCAGGGCCCAGGACACTGGGGATGAACCTCCTTGGAAGTGCATGTGCATTTTCAAAATGCTGTTCTTGGGATCCTTCACCAAAGATTCTTAAGAAATCTGATCTGCCATGCAAGAAGATGAAATGTAAAAAAATTATAACTCTTGCTGTTCACTTTAGAGAAAACTGTTCTCTGAGGGTAGAAGCAAACACAGTGATTTTCTTTGGGAGAAGTTGTTTCCATCAGATTTCACACTGCAGAATCCTTACTGGCCATTTGATGAACTTGCAACAGTGGATGAAGGCATAATTTAGGACGAAGACACAATTTCTTTTTGTACTGAACTCCTGATTGTTGTGGTGTTTCACAGGTGTCCTGAAATTTTTCAGAACTCTCAGACAGGGAGTGAAAGCAGCGTTTTCTGCAAAGCCCTGAGGAAGTTCTTTGTGAGTCCCCTCAGCAGCCACGTTAACACTGATTTGTCCCCGCTCAGTGCAAAGCTCGGCCTGGCACAGCTCCAGCACCATCTGCTCCCGCATCCCCAGAGCACAGGCAGTGAGGAGCCCTGACAACTGAGGCTGGAACACACGGAGTGTTTAGAGCACAGAGCCCCTGCACACAAGTAGGCCTTGAAGGAGGGTGAGATGGTTTGGACTGTCCTTTCCCATTCATTTCGGTATCTTCTGCTGTTTTGGTTGAGTACACTGGCTGTTGAGTTTAAAAGTCAGCAAAAAGAAAATAAATCCTTGATGTTTTTCCAAAGAAACAAAACACATGTTTTCAAGCTTCCGCTTTGTATGGAAAAAGACAAACAGGGTGACAGAACTACTATTTTTATTGCTGGAATATGTACTTCCAAATTATTTTGGCACAGGAGATCATTTGAACAGTTTACAGAACACTTGGGTTGTGCAGAAGGGAGCTCTCCTGCCCTGCTGTGGCTCTGCATTCAGCAGAGGGAAGGGGTGGGCTGTCTCTGCAGGGCCACATGGCTGTGCAGCCCCTGGAATCCGATGGTCAGGAGTCACTGCTGTGCACAGCAGCGGGAGGGAGCTCCCGAGTCACCCAACGCAGCCCCGGGGCAAGGCAAGGCCAGCTGAGCCCTCATTCTCCTGTGGTAGCTGTCAGTGACACAAACAGCAAATAAAGCCCTCCCTGTCCCTTATCATGTGCCCAGCCCTGCCCTCCCAGAGCAGGGCACGGGAAGGATGGATGAAGCATGACAGATCACAGCTCTGCCCTGCAAACCCCACGGCTGCTCTTGAACAACCGCGCTGGAATGTGGCCTCAAATGTCAAGTTTAAGAGCATGAGAATGGGAGAATGCACTCAGTGTGAGAGAGATCCATTCTAATTGCTCTTTCAGAGCTTCTTCCACAGCATTTCTTGACTGTGACGAAGACATTGCTTGGATTGTCTCAGAGAACATATGACCTCCAGTAGTAAAAGGGTTGTTTAAACAAAGATGTTGTTTCTTCTACAGTGGCCACTGGTATCAGCAGTGATCCTGGGGCTTCCTAAAAAACATTCCCCCTTTCAGTTCAGTTATATGTGGTGACTTCACAGCACCTGGGGGAGTCTGGTAGCAGACTGGGAGCTCTGCAGGCAGTGCAGCCAGCCCGGGGCAGATGAGGCACCTCTGTGAGCACCTGAGGACTCAGACTGAGCACTCATTTTCACCACAGAAATACTGTACCGAGCACACAGAGCTCCAAACAGTGGAGGGGATCTCCTCCAGCATGGAACTAGATATGAAAGCAGGGAGAAAGTTGTGTATGTGAACTACCTGTGTATCTGCTCACTGCTGCTGAGTTTGGCCAAACCAACTGGGAACAGGGAGCAGCGAAAAACCTGTCAGAATTTACAGGCTTCTGGAACAGCTCCATTCTTTAATCGTTTCGAAGCTCCAAGTAAGCAAGAAAGGACAAATGAACAGCTCTGACAACATACTGACTGACAACGTGCTAACATTTTTAAACCACTGCCAGGGCGCTTTCCAAATAGGTTTTGGAAGGTGAAAGAAATGAACAGAATGTGGTGTGTGCAGCCAGAAGTACCGTGGCAGCCTCAGCGATTCTCCTGCAGTGCTGAACACTCTTGGATTTGCACAAACTCAAAGAATCTGTCTCTGAAGAAATAGCTCCAGGATGTTGCGACAGGAAGGAAATGTACTGTGTAAATGCTGGAGCATGCCGAGGAACGGGGAGATGCTGTGGCTAAGGAAGACTGCTTAGGAAATGCTTAAGTGATACACGTCTCTAAAGGACAGGGTCGATATGCTCTGAAAGCTGATAAAGTTGAGATTACAAGAAGACGTGTCTGCCACCCTGTGTCCATTACAAAGTCACCCAACTTGTCACCTGGCTTTCCTAATTGCTTTCCATCACCTCCCTGCCAGTGACAGGGCAGCACGGGGATGACAGGAATTTGGTTCCAGCACAGGAATGGGTTAATTTTGCAGCACTGTTCAGTCACACAGAACCACCAGCCCAGGCAGTTCCTCCCTGCAGCACCCCAGCAGCCTTGAAAAGACCTCCCACCTTCCAGACACCTTATCAGCAGCCACAGCGGCTCGACTGTTGGGGAAATGTGGCCGTGTGCCCACCTGGAAGGATGGCCAAGCCAGTCCTTGTGTGGCACCGGGCACTGGGTCAGCCCTGGGGTCACTGCAGGGCTGTGTCAGCCAAAGGGGCACGGCAGCAAAGCACAGCGAGCTGAGGGGCAGGACCTGCAGCCTGATCTGTGCCACACTGTCCCAGCAGCACTGACACCAAAACCTGCCTCCTGACAGACACCCAGCCTGCACACCCGTGGCTTCCACACCACTGAACACTCACAGAGCATTCACGGTGTCACAGAGATCTGTCACCTGAAGGGCTCCACTTGTCTCACCATGGGACCACCATGAGTTTGGGCAGCTCGATTTGAAACACATGCATTGGAAAAGCATCCCCGAAATGCAGTGTGTGCTGCCACACAGCTCTGGTGCTGCTGAAGGGCTGCACTGGTGAAGAGCTTCTGCTGTGACATATTTGGATTTCCATTCCAGACAAAACAAGAAGTACCGTGTTTAGAATAGTTCATGTGAGTGTTCCATGCAGTTTCTGTACCACTGCAGACATCCAGCCCTAACACGAAAATTGTCAGAAAACATGGAAGAATATGTGAATGCTTTTCACAGCATCCTCATCTACTTTGTGCACAGAAGTGACATCTCTGTTTGCATCCAGAAGTCCATGATGGACATATTCCTACTTTTTGAATCCTGGTGAACTATATCCCTGTTTCTGGTCCGTTTGGGTTATTGTACAAGCATTCATGTGCTGATGAGCATTTCCAATAAACAATGAAATCCTAACAATGAAATTCATTGGGGATTTTCCTTTTCATTACCAGGTACGGGACATTATTCCATATACAATTGTTATTACTATTTAGTAATATTTCTGTTTTGCACCTACATAAGGAATCCTGTTTAACCAGGCATGGACTACACACTGTATTGGAAACAGCACATGGAAGAGAGACACTTCTCCATGGAAGCTCTACTCTGTGTGCAGTGTGAGCAGTGGAGATGATGTGGCAAAGTACAACCATAAACAGGCCCTTCGCTGTGCCCCCACATTAATTTTTATGTTTAATCCACCAGTGCTGAATTCAGGGAATAACCTCTCCCAGGGGCTGCCCAAGTTATTTCCTACAAGCAGAGCAAGAAGGAACAAAGAGCAAGTGCTCCATGAGCAGTTCCTTGGCTTGCCAAGACCAGTCCTCTCTGCATTCCCAGAAGCAACAAAATAAAATGTTCGAATGGGACCATTTGGACTGTCCTAAGGAAAATCCTGACCCTCTTCTAAGTGCAGAAGCTGCATTGAGCAATGGTGTCCAATGAAAAGGGAATTTATCCACTCTAGGCACCAGCCAAAGCCCATAATTTTTCCTCAGCAAATTCCCTTTTGATAGCACATTGATATTTTTGACAACGCTGCTTCTACTATCAGAATAACAAATGCACCAATTTTTGCTCTTGTGAGTGTTGCAACTACAAATTTATTCTCTCTATTAAACTGCCAGTAACTTTTCCCTGGAAGTGTTTTCATCTTCTGGAATCTGGCTGCCTTCCTCAGAGTTGAGAAATGAAGGAAAAGCACCCATTTGAAATTCCTGCAATCGCTGACTTGGTGAATAGTTTTCATTCTGTATAACCAAGTGATACAACTTCAAAATCGCTCGGCTTATCCCCCTGCCTAAGACACGTGCAGAGGATGAACTTTTCTGCTTCTGTACTACCACCATCCACACATTTAGAGACAACATTTGACTCAAAGTCACACAAACATCTAAGCAACGAGTTACTAACACCTGCATTGTGCTACGGAACCAGCAAAATGGGGGCAGGACGGAATCTCTCTCCTGAAAAAAGGAGGAACTGATCCTCTGAGCAGGGCCTGCAGTCCCCACACCCCTGTCCTGGGGTTCAGCTTGGCTTGGCGAGGCTTTTGCAGCACTCAGAAGCATATTTGTACATTTTCTTACTCATTATACATAAAAGGCATCTTACTGAAGCAGAAAAGTTCTGGAAGTACTTGGGAAACAGATTCTGGTGGGTTAAGTAGCAGTTGGAAGAGCCAAGTGAAGCCAAGGTGAACCTGCTGGAAAGCCTGTAACACCTGAGGGTGCCCCCGTGTGTCCGTTCCCAGGGATTCGGAGTGCGAGCTGGGTTACACTCTGTGGCAGCTTCAGGATGGCTCTGCCGAGCCACGAGCACCACACAGAAATTCAGATCATATTTTATGGATTGATTATAATCCAGGTATTGCATGAAGTGAACAGTGAGTCACATCTCTGACAGCTGACAGCCCAGACACATGGCAGCCTGGTGCACTGGTGGGAAATGGTGCCAAAATAATAGAGGCAATTCCAAAACAAGCCAAGTCAGACCCAGAGCCATATTTAGCTTTAAATTACAAAGTAGCAGGAAAAAATGCCAAGTTGTCAGCTTTTTACACTTTACTCCATGGAATGCTGACAGGAAGCAAGGCTGCATGGCTGGAAATCAAAGTTGGGGCAGAGGGCAGGGCAGGGGCTGAGAAGAGACAGCAAACACAGGTTTGAGCTCAGAACAGTGTGGCAGTTTGGGAAGTGGCCGAGCCCCCAGCAGGCAGAGGGTGTCTCTGAAGGCACCTCCTCCCTTCTCTACCTGTTGTACACATACAGTGCAGGTAAAAGGCACCCGACACTGGTTTTATCAACACAATCATGCCCTGCCCTACATGTTGGCCTCAAGCAGTAATATAAAAAAAATAAATGAAAAGAGCAAAATTAAGCAGAAGACAACAATACAGACATTTAAAATTAATTTACAGAATGTATGCACACTTTATGTTAACATACATTGATATTAATCAAATATTAATAGAACTATCCATTAATGCCATGCCTGTACTTCCAATTATTGAAAACCACAGCTGTGCAATGGAAATTACTCCTTGTTTTAGGATCACCTGAGGAATTATATATATGCAAATCCTCATTTTTGACAGTTGAGTGTTACTGGGGACCGTGTCACCTCGGTCCCTTTGTGTCAACACCCCCAAAGCTTAAAATAACCCCGAGGTGACCAGACAGGATGAAAACCATTCAATCCAGAGTGCAAGGGATAAACCCCAGACACGACCAGCTCCAAGTTGTGTGTCATGGGCACTGGCACAGCTGAGGGACCTGCCCAGGGACACACAGCAAGGGCCTGTGCTCAGCACAGCCTGAGGAGTGCCCAGGCAGAGCATTAACTTCACATCACTCAAGTCAATCGTGGATATTTACAGTCTTTCAAACAGCATATTCCAAGCATGCAATTAGCATGAGTCATTAATCCTCCCATCCCCGGGGACAGCACAGTCAGATCTCTGGGTTTCACAGAAGGGAGTTGCAGTAGTCAGACACTTTAACTCTGATAGGAAGAAAATCAAGTAATTTTGAAAAATGGCTCTTTTGTTATTTAGCCACTTAGCTGCCAAAAACCACAGAGGCCATGGCTGAGTTTGAAATGCTCATTCACACAGGTAAGGGTACAGAGCACAGGCACCCCACACCAACACTGTGTGCAGCGTGGAGAGTCCTGTACCTGACATGGACTCTGCTCTGCAACACTGATGTGGTGTCTGCCTTCAGAACCCACCCCCAAACCCTCACTGCTGGCTGGGGCATCATCCCAGAGCAGCCACAGCCCCAGGGTTAGGGGAACAACCCCAGAGCAGCCACAGCCCCAGGGCTGGGGGAACAACCCCAGGGCAGCCACAGCCCCATGGCTGGGTACAACCCGAGAACAGCCACAGCCCCATGGCTGGGTACAACCCGAGAACAGCCACAGCCCCAGGGCTGGGTACAACCCCAGGGCAGCCCACAGACTGCTGGTTTCCCAGTAAGGGATCCTGACCATCCAACTCCTCTGGAAAGCATTGAAACTAAATAACAAAGGTAAGTGGCCTGTGTGCATGAACTGGGAAAACAGCTACAGGCAGATGAACGCTGATAAGGACTGCCATGGCCTGATTTTGTTGGAGTACAATTTAAATGGCAAGTTTTTATTAAGATACCCTTCTGACGGTTTTGATTTCTAAGCTTATGCAGGGCACAGCACACAGGGATTTTGATCTTATCTGAAGCCTCTGGAATTATTGGGATACAATAGTAGTAACACAGTGCAAGGCTGATACAGCACCGAAGATTTAGCCCTTCATAGGATCAAGACTATCCAATATTTAAAAATAAATATTTTGCTTGCTTTGCAACAATTAATTTACCTTTAGGCTAAAATATCCATATTACTTCCCAAGATAAGTGGAATTTTTTTTACTGGCTGTTTATAACAACAATAACAAATTAGTACAGGCCCATGCCTGCATATATTGAACTCTGAATATATTTAAAAAATCAGTCCCTAACATACCATCGATCAAGGGAATGGAAATAGTGGAACATTGTTTCTCTACTCATTTTCCACAATTCATTTATCTTCTAAATTAAGGGCCATAAGCTGTAACAAATACACAGTTTAAAATCCAACTCACTAGCTCTGTGAACCAGCAGCAACCCTTATGACCATTGTAGGTGCTGTAGGAAGAATGTAAGTCATTTGGGAAGAAAAATGCCTTGGATTTTAAAATCTATTTGCCGTTTCTACATGAAGGAACAGCTGTTGTCAACGACTTTTAATGCTAACTTGATTGTCAGAGGAAAATGTTAAACTAGTGTTTTAAAAAAGCCAGTAGAGCTGGAGCCCAGCTATGCTGTGGAACACAACACGTTTTCCTGTTCCTTCGCCAAATCAGCTGCTGAGGCTTGGGAATAACAACCCTGTCAGAAAGGGTGAGGCAACGGATCCATTTCCCCACTGCTGCACACAAAGTGTGGGAGCTGTGTCTCTCTCAGATAAAAAGCCCACACCAAGCAAAAGAATGTGGTGAATGCCAGGCCAAGGGCAGTGGTGCTTTTCCTGCCCAGCAGTGCCAGGAAGGAGCTCCAGGGGCACACCCTGAGCCCTCTGCTCTGCATCAGGACTGTGGCACAGGCCAGGCCCTCAACCCAAACAACCAACTGGAAACAAAAGAAATCAGATGAAATGTCACTAGAGCAGTGTGTGTGTAGGTAGGAGAGGAAATCCTTCCTGCCAGTCATCTTGAATGCTTGGCAGCTCAGGAATCTTGCCCCTTCTTCCCATCCACTGGACCCACAAGGGACACCATGGCTTGAATAAACCATGATCTCACGTGCCCTCCTACGGCAACTGCAGGCTTTGCTGCTGCATCTCCACACAGAGCTGAGATCCTTTTCAGATCTAGGATTAACAGACTCTGATTACTCTTCTACAGGTCTTGCTAGACCCATTTACACCCACCATTCGTCCCTCATACACATTATAATGGAAAATCTTTTGGCCATATGGAAAAGTACCATAGACAAGAAAGTGTTAAAAACCAGAAAGCCCTGGGAAAAAAGCGGTAAGTGGAAATATTTCTACTGTCTTTTGGAACATACGAAATTGCTGTAATTCAGTGCATTCCACAAAGCACATTATGGAACTATTAGACCTCTTAATGCAACATCTTGGCATTCAGATTTCCTGTCTCGGTGAGTCATGGTTGTTTTCCTTGCTAAATTCACTCATTCCATGTACCTCTGAGTTCACCTCACTTTTTCACTTGCAGCTTCTTTCATTCTCTTGCAATAATCCATCTCCATACATTCTTTCTCCTAGTTAGTCTCATCCTCCTCCTTCTGTATCTTTGCTATTTGACAAATTTATTCAGTTTTCTTTCCTGGTACAACTGTCGATTTTTAACACATCTCTCTGTTCTGTGTGACAAGTGTCCTCTCTCTCCTTTGGTGGTTACACTGCAGCATCATGTTGACATGGAGCACTGGCCAGCACAGGCATGGAGGGCTTTACCTCTCCATTCCTGGGCCAGGTGGGCAGCACACCTGGTTGTGGGAGAAAACTGAAAACAAGGGCCTTGTTCAACCGAACATTTTGTCTCTTGCTGAACATCTTGGGCCCTACAGGAAAGCAAGAGGCATTCCCTCTTTTTGGGAGGTTATTGTCTATTTTCCCACTTCAGGAAAACATAAAGAACACTGCTTAGTTTTTTGAAAACTCCTCTTGGAACTTGTTTATTTTTGGCCCATTATGACCAAGAGCATTCTCAGCAGACAACTAACAGGTGTTAGGATGCTGTACCCTCGGCAGCCCAAGGCAGGAAGGCTCCCCCAGCCCTCCCAATGCCAGGCCATGGGCAGCACAGAACCCATGAGAGTCCCCAGCCCCATTGGCTGCCCGGCCATGGGCAGCACAGAACTGTGCCATGGAAGCCCCCAGCCCCCAGGCCATGGGCAGCACAGAACCCTGCTATGGGAGCCCCCAGCCCCCAGGCCATGGGCAGCACAGGACCCTGCTATGGGAGCCCCCAGCCCCAGCAGCTGCTCCGAACGCCCAGCAGGGCTGGCACAGCTCTCAGCCACACCAACCCAGTGGCACAGGAGCTGTTTGCATGTCACATTCACGGATCAGACACGGAAACAGATGACAAGCGAACATCTTGATTCACACTGTGTTTCTCCTGCTTGTCAGCTCCTGGCAGTCAGGAACAGTCACTCCAAAAAGTGCTAAAAATAACACAGAGCCAGGCCCTGCCTCCAAATTCTTTTTTTTCCCTCCAACTTTGCTGTGATATTCTACTTGACACTGCTAATAATGAAGTTAATATGGTTCAGGAAATCATTGGTGTAATTTTAAAATAACATAAGAAATACATATTACCTATGAAAAAGCATTGAGCAGTAACTTCTAGAATTCATTATTACACATCACCAGCAAGTTTAGATGATATACAGCTATACATTCCTCAGGTATGGAGTTGCACATGGACACACTGCATTTCAGGGGATTTTTTTCCAAATATATGATTTGATGCATACTGATAAAGAATAAATTAGAGATTGGAGTTGAAAACAGCCTTCAGTCCTGCTTACACTTCTTTAATGTCAGGGTGAGCAGGCCAGGTAAAAGGCAGTTTTGAGTGGACTCAAGGGAACTGTCCCTCTTCCACTGTGCAGAGCTTGTTGGCGTGGTGGCATTTCAGTCACTGAAGGGCTCTGTGCTCAGTCCCTCATTTCACTACCCAAAATCAGCAGCCTGCCTGATTTTCTCTACAGACTTACTACTCCTGCCACACTAGTCTGAATCCCAGTGGGAGGACCTTTGTGGGTGCTTCATTCTGGACACAAATATAATTTATATCTATGTAACACATAGACAGACACTGGCTTTGTGTGTTCAGGGCACAACACATCAGCCAGTCACTGATTCACAGAATCAATCAGGTTGGAAAACACCTCTGAGATCATTGAGTCAAAAGTCATTTTAGAGAGAAAACCTTTCATCTTATTTGCAAGGCAAAAGTTCAAATAAATAAATAAATGAAGTAAGGCCTCGTGGGTTGCCAGCAGTGTTATTCCAGGAATGAGGGAGTTCTAGCACTGGCTACGATACTTCATTTGAGCAGAGAAAATAACAGGTGAATAAAAACTTCAAAAATCAACCTCAGTTGTCTCCACCCTGTGGCAAACACCCCCGTGTCCCCTGAGCCCCGTGCCAGCCCCAGCCCAGGAGGCTCTGCCAGCTCAGCACAGCCAGGGCTCTGCGGGAGGACAAACACTCCTGCCAGCCAGAGCCATGGGGCAGGGCAGGCACACCAAGGAAGCTCTGGAATTACCAGCTGTGAAATAAAACTTCCACTGAATTAAGCCCAATTGGTGCTCAGAATTTTTGATACGGCTCTAGAGCCTCGATGTTCTGCCACACAACACAAGGAGCACAAACACATTGGGAAAAATTCAATCAGACAAAACACTGTGTCTTCAAAAACTACAACCACTGAAGCCCAAATCCCTAGTAAGAGATGCAAATTAGTAAATGGGAATGTCCTTTTCCAAAAGTGACAAATCATTATTGAAGTCTGCCTGAGGGAAGCCTGAACTGATCTTATTGTTCAAGTGAATAAACATGAGGCAGATGAACAATGTCTCCTAAACAACATTAATTTTGAGGGCTGATTGTAATTCCAACCAGGGAAAGGGGTTATTCCAATTTCAGTTGTGTACTGTCAGCTCCTGAGTGTAATTAGCATGCTATTAGTGTTTCTATGTGTAAAATTCTTGTCAAAACAGACTTCTAGTTCTTGAAAGAAAATAAGACATAAATACAATGTCATTGTGGATTTAAATGAAATATCTCCTTGCAGTGAAATATTGTCTAAAATACCACATTTCATACAATGTGTTAAGACACATCCTGCTCTGCACCTGCTGTAGCAATTTTATTTAAAATTCTGTGTAGCTTACATATTCTAACAGCAAAGGGACACTGATCTGTAATTCTGAAGCTATTGAGCATTTCAAATCCTGCCCAGTTAACCAAAGGCAGAAGAATATTTACAAATTTCCAAGTGCTGTTAAGGTGAGGATTTCCAAAATAATATAACAGAAGTGATAATTAAATACCATCAATTAATTAGGCTGTCGGAGAATATAAAGTAATTTCTATTTATGATGAACAGTTCAGTAATGAATAACACAGCAATACAGTAACACACCTGTAAATATTCATTTTATAGCTTCAAAGTATACAATGAACTAAAAAGCAAGAGATTAATTCATTATGAACTGCATAACCACCAAAGACTTTTACCGCAAACTTTAAAAGCTACCGTGGAAGTTACTTTATAGATACTATCAAATTTAATTTCATGTGTATTGTTTCTGCAGCATCATCAAGGGAATATAATGCAAAATTCACACAGTGCCTTTTTTGTTTAATTATGATAATGATAATTTATACTAATGGCGTACAGACAAAAGGGAAAGGTATCGAGAGACTTTAATCTGAATTTAGTTCTTTACTTGTCCTATTATTCTTGTCTCTTTATGCTCCAGGTTTATGTTGTATTGGTTAAAAAAGTACACAAGATACCATGGATTTTAGAGAGAACTGGTGACTCCTGAATGCTAAATTAATAGATGCATTTTGCAGAAGAAAATCTCATCGTTGAAACCACCATGGCTGAAGCCTGGGTTGATCAATCTTGCCAAGACTGTATTTGTAAATTTTGATTTTTACATAGTAATTCTTTTCATGCTGAATGAGGAGATTAAAGTAAAGCAATTTGTTCTGCACTCTGGAGAACGTGGGTAAGTGAGGTGTTTGCACTGAGAGCTCCAACACCTCCCTGTGGCACCTCAGGGCACACCCCAAACCAAGCAGGCTGAGTGATACGAGGGGCCAAAAGGCTGCCAGGGATGGTGACCCCGCTAGGCAGGACCGGGAAAAGATTAATGTAGCTTTTGGTTATCTACATGGAACTGAAAACTGAGGAGGAGAAAGCCTTCACACTGATCTCTGCTGAATAACAACACAGAAATAAAGTATCCCAACTGACTTACTCATCTTTGATGTTTTTAAAACTATAAACAGTTTAGAAACATCTTCTACAAAAAGAGATAACATGAAATATTTTTGGTACCTTGGACAATGCAACCAACAAAAAAGGGATGAACATCACCAGCCAACAAACAAATTAAACCTCATCTCTATTGCTACAATTTACCATCTCTTTCTAAAAAAAGGATCATCATAAATGGCAAGAGAAGGCAACAGACGGCAGAAAAAGCAGTCTCAGGAGACCCGAATCTTACATCGCACTCTGCCACTTCTTTGCTGCAAATTTAACTCTTTCTTTCTTTCTTTCTTTCTTTCTTCCTCTGTGCCCTGGGAATGATCCCATGGACCCTTTCCTTCTGTCAGAGCCCTGACCCTGCCTGGGAGCAGCACTCCCAGCAGTGCAGCGCCGTGACCTGGGCAGGTGCCCCACGGTTCAGGCACCACACAGGGTACTGCCCACCCCATCACACAGGGCACTGCCCACCCCACTGCACGGGGCATTACTGGCCCCACCACACGGGACACTGCCCACCCCACCACACGGGGCATTACTGGCCCCACCACACGGGGCACTGCCCGCCCCACCGCTCGGCCCCACCTGTGCTTTGCTTCGTGACCCCATTCCTCCAGAGGAAACACATTTCCTTTTCGATAGAGCTCCATTTCCCACGAAGGAAACCGCAGTGTCAAGCTTTTCCTGAGCAGGCAGGAACACGGTGGCACATGTTCGACCACAGCCCCCCAAAGGTGCTCCCGGGCCGGTCCCAGCCCTGCTCAGGGAGAGGCTGAACTCCCGCCGGGGCCACGGAAAGGGGCACTGTGTCTTCAGAGGAAACAGGTTTGCTTCAGAAAGGGGCAAGAAGTTGAAGGAACATCTGTAAAGACTGATAACAGATTCGCTTCCTGAAATTCTTCTACAACTACTGCTGTGAAAAGCAGGAAGTACAGGGAAGAGAGGGAAAGAAAGTTACGGGTGAGGAAAGAAACCTTTCTCACCCCCAAAACTGGCTGGAATGCTGAACGGTGCTGGAGAGGAGACTGGAGGTGCCATTAGTGGGATCTCTGTGTCGTGGGAATACAGCCAAGGAGCCAGCTGTGGGACTACTGTCATTTGCCAGCTTTTCACCTCAACTTCAGGGAACCAAGAGGAGTGGGGATGACACACTGTCCCTCCTCTCCGAGCAGAACCCCTTCCTATGCCAGCCAATGTCCTCCCAGCTCCAGAAAAGCTGGTCTGGAGCAGGGATGGAGCAAACTCCTACCAAGGCACACTCACTGCAGGCCACTGTAACCAGAACTGGCACTCTAGAAAGAAGATTTAGTTACAAAGAATGCCAACTTTCTGAAACAACACTGGACCTAAGGGGATGGGGACCTGTTGAATACGACATTTCATCCCCAACTATAGTATTTCAGAATATTAGATGACAAGAGTTTATACAGATGCAGAGGCACTGCTTTCTCTTCTCTGTATATGTACTTGTATAAATCTTTCACAAACACAGCAGATCCTCTCTACACTCTTGCCTTTAAAATAAAAATCCAACACATTCCTCTCAAGATTAATTCCAAATCTTTGTGATTTGCTTTGTAAGCCAAATTTGGCCAAAATTACCCTCTTGCTTCTGTTTTTTTTTTAGGAAATGCAATTCTTCTATTAATAACTGCTGTAGCACAAACCAGACTTTATCCTATGCTGACAGACAAATCTGAGCTAAAAAGGGATCCCAATTAGACTTCCCTACAAAGCCACCAAAGAGGCCGTTTGACTTGTCCTCTCTGCTGTGTCTCACAAAACTTCTCCAGCTCCTGAGTGTGCCCAGCTCCTCAGAATGCTTTCCCTGCCTGCTGTAAACAGTGCCCAGTGTCTCCCAGTGCGGGCAGTCCCTGTGCCATGTGGGGCCATGCTGCAGGGGAGGCACAGCCTGTTCCACCTTCCCCACTCCCAGAGCAGCTCCCGGGGAGCTGGAATCCTCAGAACATCCTTGAGAAAAAGCACTCATCCTTTCTGTTCTAGGCTGGAACACCTCTGGTTTACTCTTCTTCCCTTTCTTTGGAGAATCACTAGTTCTCTGTTGAATAAGCCCTGTCCAGCAAACCTGACTGTTGATAGTTCAGTCTGCCTTAACGGTCTCGAGCCATATGGACTTCTACATTTTAACACAAGAGCACTGCAATAAATACCATGGAGAACAATAAAAATCTGTGAGATCTTTCTCTGTATTTCTAAACAGAGGAAATTGGTTAAATATACTTGAGCCACGCAGATATTTATTTATTTATTTACTTGCTGTAAATAAACACACACTGATTGTCTGTGTTTCCCCTAATCTCCCTGGAGGCTTTAGCAATAGCATTCAGAAGGAATGAAGCATTCACCAAAGCTGCTCAAATTGGCTGCAACAAAAATGCATCTTACTCCCCCCAAAGAAAAAATGAGATCTTCTCCAAACCTCATAATGTTTTGCGAGAATAAATGCCTTCCTAGCTCTCCCCCAGTCAGGGAAGTACGTTCCTGCTGAGGAATCTTGCACTGATGAGGCTGAGGAGCTGCACACCAGCCTCTGTCAGTGCCACTGCTCTGCTCCTCTATGGAACCGGGCCCTGGAACTGCATACTGGAGATGCTAAACTATTAAGATCCTCTGCAGTAGGTCAAAATTCCTGCATCAGACTGCACCCAGAAAGGAAACAGGAGCCAATATTGCACATTAAGCAGAGACAGGCTAATAGCAAGGAAAACAATTAGTAACTATTATGCAAATTCTGAATTGGGTTTTCTATTCAGCCATTTCTTTTGGCATCCATGAAATTGGCTTTTGTTCACACTAATATTTGGGAAGGAGGTTTTATTTATGCAAATAGATGCATTTCTAAAAAAAAATAATCCAAAATTGCATGTAAATGAGCGCATTTGTGCATCAATTAGTGAATTTGAGTTTTCTTTGCTGCAAACATACACCCATTTCAGATGGCTGTCAAGGACTAGTGAGAGGGACAGAGAACACAGAAATGAGGCCATTTTCCTGAGCACTTGACAGGCACCAAAATGCCCATTGTGGAAGAGACAGGGGGCTCTACAGATGGATAAGGACAGCAACACAAAGAAGTGCAGTCTGCACAACTGTAATTCTTGGTCAACATTTGGAGTCTTCTGAGACACAAAAGAACAACAGGTATTCTGAAGAATCCTTGTTTATTCTGCCTGTGTTCTGCAGGTGTGCAGAAAATACCTCACTGTAAAGGGCAGCAGAGAGGTGACTGGACAGACACTCAAAAGTGACAGTCAAAGGGGGAAGATTGCTAGTGAGACCAATCCCAGCTCATCGAATTCCTCTTCTATCAGTGAGAAGATACAATAAGCAAATAGATTGAGGCACAGCAACAACCTCAAGAATAAACCCATTAATTTAGTTCTAGCTTTTTCCTGTGGGCATATGCTGCCCACCTTGGCCCACTGAGCACAAAGGGCTGCCTCCACCTCTGAGGGCAGACAAGGGAAAGCTGGGCCTGGCCAAGGGCAGGTTCAGGGGGAGCCTTGCCAGCCTCGTGCTGCCACCTGCACAGGGACTGGCCAACTGGTCTGGTGACCAGCGACCTCCCAGCTGCCCTCCTTCAACACCAGCCCTGTACTGGGCAGCCAGCCAGGCCAAGGCTAAGGACTGCTCCAGCACAGCCCAAATGTCCCAGCACAGCAGAGCTGACTGATTAGGTGCATTGTGGAATTCCCTCCTGGCTCCTATCACTCAAATGCAACTTTTAAGAGAGAGTTACTCACTTCTTATATTCCTTGTCATTGGTTAATTGCCCCAGTGAAGACTTGGGATGCACATTCTGTATGTGCAGAAGTACCAGTGCAATCCCTGCTAATGATGGGTGACCCCATGGCTGAACTGGTACCAGGTGACAATCCCAGCTGTGCATGTGCAGTGATTATTCCACAAACACCAAATAATGTGTGGAATATGCAAATCTGTGTCTTTTGGGCCTCATTTACATTACTCCTGCATAGTGACAGGTCTTATAAAAGCTCAGCAACCTATTTTCTAAAAGTCGAACATGGCAAGTTCTCCATTCCGTTCTGCCAGTACATCCCTTACTGCAGGGGAATGAAATTCAGATTCCCTCTCCCACCTGAATGGTTTCAGCAGGGATGAGTGTCTTCATCAGTGAACTGAAATTTATGTCACAGACTCAGTCACCAAAACCCAGTTAGAATTCTCTTTACAAAGGGTTTCCCCAGGTCAGTAAGTATCTGAAGCACATCTGATAATGGGTAAAGCACATGAATCCCTGTTCCTGGGCCAGTAAAGGCTCCTCCCAGGTGCTGGGTGCCCAGGGCCAGCTGCCTGATCCCAGCCTGTCTCCACGGCTGCCTCCAGGCTGACAGCCGGCCCTGTGCGGGCACCGTGCCCGCTCACATCAGGGAGTGTCTCCCATGGAAACGACAGCCAGAACTCTGCCTGGCACGGGGCTGGAACTGAGCACTGCTGCACAGCAAGTGTGGCACAGGGAGAGAGAGGACAGCCAACAGGAATCGATGTCCTATTGATTGGGTCAGTTCTGGCATCACTATCACTGGGATTTGGGGTGACTGTGGCTTCAGGAGGAAGGGTGGAAACACACTTCATTAGTTTCCTGCCTGTGAGGAACACTAGATTAGGGATTAGACATGTGGTAGCATTTATTTATTTAGATAAAATACTCCTAATTTTACAGTCACTTGGTTTTATATACTGCAATTAGACCAAAGTAGCTAATCTGTGTGTCAGCAAATATTCAGGTGTTTTTTCAGTATTTCATCCACTGTCTGGGGAGGTTTTTCCCCTCAAAAAATCCCCACATTTCTTTAGACAGAAATATAAAACACACAGTAGCAATTTGAAAAAATTTTGAAACCGTTCAGGCAATAATATTTTCATCTGATCTTAATAGAGCTGTTTATTCAGCATATATAATTAAAAGCATTTTCAGTATCAGCTTAATTAATCTCAGAAGTTCGGTATTGAAAGAGCAGAGGAAATACGCTTTTGCTGCTCATTATATATCATGCAATTATATGATGAAGACATCCAATCATAATTATGTGCCACAATAACAATTCTGTGTCAGACAAGTTCCACGATCTAGAGGAAATAAAAAGGCATGCCTTGAACAGTTTGCCTCTGGGCCTAAAGGGGCCATTTCAGAGGGACTCTCAATGCTCCCGAAACCCAAGGAGAGAGCAGGCTGGGGGTGGGAGGATCTTGCCTCCAGGAGAAAGCACAGCCCCCTTGCCATGCCGCGATTCCCGGGGGGTGCTGGAGAAGCCCAGGCAGGGGCAGAGGGGCCGAGGGGCCGCTGGCAGCTGTCGGTCCTGGCTCTGTCTGTGCACACACGGCACGGCCCCGGGCTCCCCACCAGGAGGCTCCGGGGCCAAAACCGCTCAGCTCTTCTTCTGTTCTCTCCAGAGACAAACATGCCACAAATGAAATAGAGGAGCTCAGTGCCTGCCGTCCATAGGTTTAAGGTGAGGATCTGCATCCTGACTCCCCTTTGGTACTCGGGCTGTACCCACGTTCTCTCTCTGTCTGCTGGAAGCAGCTCCCAGAGCAGTGCAGGGGGGTCCCACCCGGGAGGGGAGTGCAGCCTTCCCGAGGACACTGGCTTGGTGCAGTTCTGCAGAGCAGCCCTGGACTGCAGACCCTTGCTGAGGTCCAGAATAACACCATTCCTGAGATGCTTCTCATTACATACACACAGATTTTTTTCTTACAGAGGACCAGCATAGCTGATGAAAACACAGAAGCCCCACCATAAATGTCATTGTTAGGAATGCTGAAAGCTCCTCCCAACTGTAAAGTAGTATTTCTTTAAATAAATAGTATGAAGACCCTTGATAGCTCAACTCTGATGTCAATATTTTTTCACCTGGCACTAACACTCACAAAAGGCTTTCCATCTAATTCACCCCCACCCCAGTATTTAAACTAATTAAAATCCAGAGCAAGGCACATTCCAGAAGGCCAAGTCATCCACTGTACAGGCCTTTTGGAGGCCTGCATGGTTCAGGAGGACACGGGATTTCTCCTCGCTGGGCCAGTCCCATGGCAGTGTGAGTGCCCTCCCTGCACAGCAGGGACTGCTCCCCAGGGCAGTGGCTCTGCAGAGCATCCCACACAGCCCTGAGGGGAAGGGGCTGGGGTACAGAAACCACCAAGGAGCTCCTGGAGCTCCTCACACCCTGCACGTTTGGCAGCACACCTTACATAAAGCACAGGAAGACACCTGAAATGCAGTAGGAAACAAATTCAAAGCGTATGGAAATATAATCAAGCAAACTAAAGCTAAACCCCACCACAACTACACCAGCAGTGTTAACCTGGAGCAGCCATAGGTAAGGCTGTACACATTAAGGCAGAAAACAGTGACACCAAGAAGAGGTAAAGAGTGTGAACACCAGGAAGCCATTCAGAACTGGTCATAAAAAATCATAGAACTGCTCATCGGTTAAGTGTTCCTCCAGCCTGCAGTGCATGACCACTCCAAACCAGAAGCCCCTAAATATTTAAGAACCTCATCCTCAAAACCTGACCATTTTAATTGAAATACCTTAAAGCAGTAAGAATTGCACATGAAAAATGAATGTGTTAACTGCTTTTGACAACCACACCTTAATTAGTTATTTTCACAGCTACAGTGCATTGATGTACTGCAGCATGTTTAGTGAATAAAGACTTAAGAGACTAAAACATGCTGCAGTTTTCTGTATATTATCTGTATCTGAAAGGTGAGAAGGGGCTGCTGCCAGCTCATTACCCAGACATCACACAGTGCAGTCAACAGACAGCAAAGACACTTGTGTGTTTTGCTGTAATTATGCACATAGGAAAATCTTGAATGCAGGTTTCTAATAAAACATGAACTGCTGTAATTATCCCCACACAATTATATAATTATTTATCTGCTTCTCTTCTGCTAACCACCGTGTGACACCCAGCAGCACGTACTGCAGAGAAAATCAACCTGGTCTGCTTGATCCCCAAATTAGAACTGAACAGAAGCCACTTGCCAGGCTAAGTAATTAAAACTGTCTAATTTTAAGCATATGTATTTGAGCCAAATGCTCTCCAAGGCTCCTCAGAAATGCTGAGGCAAAATTGTGATGGTAAATTAAATCTTTGAAGCCTACCTGGCTTCAATAGCCAGGGAATCCATCCAGGACTCTGTGTGAGCTCACTCCTCCACCAAGGAGCTTGGTGTTGCTACAGGCTGTAAGAATTGTGATTATAGAACCAGGAAAAATGCAAGACTAATAAGGATGGAAAATAAGACAGGAAATCTTATAATTCCAATATATAAATCAACAACTAATTATCTGAAAAACCAGGTGATATAATTGCTTCAGCTTAAATCCCAGTTCAGAACACAGAGTATATTAAAGGCCACAGAAAAAACTGCAGCTAAAAAAGCACTAATAGCTCTTGGAAAAGGTAAGCAAGTGGGTCCTGGACAGCACTGAAAGGTGGCACACTGCATGCTGAGGGCTGGAAAGACTTCCCCAAATGAGGTACAGTCACCTGGGGCATTTCTCACTGCACGATGCCACTGAGATGAAGAAGTATTCAAACAGAAAAAGAAAGATATGTTATGTAGTTAAACCATAACCAGAATTATAATGGCTTACACAAGAAGAAGTTGGACCAGTCTGTAACCAACACACTGCAGAGCACCCCAGGCTGGAACTCTCAGGTGCACAACTGTATCAGCCATCAGGAACCTCATTCTTCTTCCCTGGAGGAGCATCTGGCACCATCTAAGCCAGTGTCTCTCCACCCGGTCCAGATACTGGTGATAATGGACTGTAGCCACTCCAGAACAGCAGCTCCCTTATTCTCTATTACCCAAATACCCCACCCTTTTCCCTCGTTGTTCTGCAGCTACAGCCCACCCCAATAATGTCAGTATTATTCCCTCAGCAAAGGAGTAGGATGTGCCACTCCTAAGGAGCTGGCAGTAAAACCAGCAGAATTCATCCAGCCTCAAAAAACCACAGTGTGATGGTGACTTTTGCTAAAAAGAAGCCATTAAGAAAGCAATAATCATCGGATTTTATGAATTCACACAGAGATAAAACCTCTTCAGTTTCTGTCCCCTTGTGGTTTTTATGCCACTCAAAGCCAGGTGCTGTAAAGGCCTGAATGTGGGAGCAGGTCATTAATGCTCAGCTCCCTGTTGCTAAACCACCTCTTAATGTACCCCTAAATTTCATCCACAGTTGCATGAGCACAGTGTGCATACAGTATGTTAGATAAATAAAATTAATTAACGTTGGCCTTGGGATTCTTCACTCCCTGTGCGTAGCATGTGGGAAAAACAGCTCCCCAGAAGCTCTCTAACCCATTTTTACATCTTCTCAGAGCCCCTGGCTATGGTAAGCTACAGGTTCCTTTAGCCCCAGGTTGTTACACCACCTTAAAGTAAAAATAGCCTTCTGCTGAAACAAATAATATTATTTTTCACTGCAAAGCAAGCACAGAAAGCATCAGTGTCCCCAGGCAGTCTCCAGGGTGCTAAACGTGCTATTTCAGTTTGGTACTGCATGTACTGGCTGAACACACTCAGCACTCCCACACGAGTGCTGTCTGATACATCCCCGTTGGAGACATTTCCCCAGTCACCAGGAGCTCTTCCCTTTCTCACTAGGAAATGCCAGGAGTCAGCTAACCAGGACTGCCTGAATATATGTTTTGCCCTTGCTGTGCATATATGTGAATACTCCCACCCTTCCCCCCAAAATGCAGGGCATCCACAGCAGTGACCTGGGACCTGTAAATCCCCCCTGTGTGCAGGGAGTGTCCATCCCTGCAGCACAGACCACATCAAATGCCTGCGATCCTTCAGGTCAGGAATGTCTTCCCTGGGGCACCTTCTGTCTGTGGGGTGAGGTATTCCTGTGAGGAATACTGCCCTGGCCTTACCTGCTCTTGCCCTAAGTATGGAGGGAGCCACCAGCATTCCAAAGCCCAGGAAACACAACACACACGTGTGCCCTTACAGTGGGAGTAGCTGCTATGCATGTAGCTGGTTTGCTTGAACATACATTGCAATACAAATTCTTCCTCTGTTATTTCTTAAGTCAAAACAGAAGCAAGTTGTTCTTCCAAGATTTCCTTGCTGTCACTAAATCTACTTCCACATCTTGGAGTGGGAGCAGCATGGGCAGGGAGATGATGCAATGCTGCTTGAGAAGAGCTCCCCTCGCGTGCAGCAGAGGGAGGAGAAGGTGGGAAAGAAGCCAGGCACCAAAACCTCATGTGAATGCCAAAACCAGCCTGCAGCAAACACTTTCTTTTTTTTTGCTCAAGGATTCACTATACTTACTAAAATTTTAGACTACCCACGTTTGCACCTATCCAAGAAAGTCCTGAGAATGGATATAAAAATGCCACTGGCAGCGAGGGCACAGCTTGTTCACACAATGAACAACTTTTCTCAAGGAACATCCATGAAAACTACAGTCCCTAAGGACACCAAAAAAATGGGCCTTCCAGAAGTTTCTACCTGAAATTTCCATATTGATTAGTCTTTAAAAATTTACTCTGGCACAGACTGAGAGTACAATAAGAGAAAATTATTGTATTTGGAGAGGACATTACATGGAAACGTGCAGACTTGCTATCTGAAATGAGAAATAGCTACCTCAGCAAGCAAATGGCGATCTGTGCAGCCTCTGCTCAGCTACAAATCTAAACAACAACAAGTCAAAATTGATAGCAGCAACAGGAAGCTTTCTGTATTGGACACTGACACCACAGGGCCTTTTGGGGGAACGGCATGGGGTGTCAGACAGCTCAGGCAGTCACTCATCTTTAGATTATTCAGTTTGTAGCACTCATTCATCAGGATTTCATCTAAAGTCTTGCTAAACCAAAATATCTGAGTTCAGGTGCTTCTGTAGAAAATGTGGATAAACTCTGAAGGAGTGACCCTCATGGAAAGTGTGCCTTTTGAAGAGCTGTAGTACAGGAAGCACTTCCTGAGCAGGCCAGTGCAGTTCAAGTGTGATGCCAGGGTCATTATTCCAAGTTTTTACCAAAACATCCTGGATCAATGCAGACACAGAAAATGAAAAGCCTCTCTCAGGAAGGCCTGAGGGAGGTCACAGCCCCTTGGTTTTTGTGTTATCTACCACTGTTCTCTTCTGTTCCACATAAACTTTTGGATGCCATAACTGCTATAACAGTTTCAACTAAGTTTCAGATGGGTTTTGTATTTTAAAACAGAAAATAGGCATAATTGGATGTAAGACCCAGTATTCTCTAATATACTTTAACTGAACTTAACAGAGCTGGAATTTCACCTTTCTTTCAATTAGATGAGCAGTACTGATGTTAGATCTATACTGGAGACCTGCAGTCAAGGAGAGACAGGACTGCCCCAAACTCCCAGTGTCTCAGGAGAGGACACACACAGGGAAACTGCAATGTTCACATTTTCTTTCCTTGGCCACCAACCTCCCATTACATCTGTTCTTTACTAAAAATGCACCACAGGAAATCTCAGGAGAATAAAGACTGATACTGAGAAGAGATCCCCAGCTCAGCCCAATGACCAGTTACTTATATTTTACATGGCAGAGTTCAAAGTGCTGCCAGCACAAGGGTGTTGGTTTGCAGGAGCTGGGAATTAAAAATAGCAGTATAGAAAGTGAATGCTTTTTGTCCCCTTTTCTTTATGCTTAATTTCTCTTCTCTAAATGTACTTTGCACACTGTAAGGTAGGTATAATATGTGTGGGAGGGATTGTTGAGGTTGCTATGGTTTCTCATTTTTAATGAGCTTTGAGACTTCATAATCTAACCAAATACATTAATAATTACTACATCCCTTTTTTCTCCCTTCCTCCCTCCCTCCAGAGCACTCAAAAAATTACTGGTGGTAAAAATAAAACTAGTGATTTGAAAGACAATAAAACATCAAAGTAGAAGCCCACCCTCAAGGAGTCGGCAAACAAAAGCTTAGGAAGTAACAGGAGAAAATTACCCCCATGAGTCAGGGATCTGTTCCATGCCCTGTGTCTCTCCTAACATCTGAAGTCAGCACGGTATTTAGTTCAGTTGGGTGCAAAATTCCCCAAAACACTTGGAAAAGCAAGGCCCATCTGCCACCAGAAGCTGGTGCCCCACTGCAGGCTGGTTGTCCCGACTCTGGTGCTGTTTGCCAACTCTGCTCCATGAGTAAGGAGACACTGAAATGCTCAGAAGTTGGTGGGCAGCCGCCTCCCCCAAACACACAATTTCAGTGCTTACAGCCTGGATTTGGCAAAGCAAGGGAACAACTGTCTGCCTTTAAACCCAAGAATCTTACTGGGACAACTCATGCACTTACAGGCAGGGCCTTTTTTGACTAATTCATTGACTCAAAGTAAACAAGCCTCAAGAGGCAGAAGCAGCACTCATTTAGGAAACAAACAAACAAACCAATCGATTTCCTCAATGAAGTGTTTTGCTTTTACACTACTGGATCAAGTAAACAGAGATAAGTAAGATTAAATAAAGCACTAAGTGTACAGCCAAGAGAAAAGTGCTTAATGTTTAAGAACCATCCTAACACTTTTGCACAAGAGCTGCTGAAGCCTTTCCTGTCCCATCACTTTTGATGCCTCCCAAGGCTGATGAAATAGGTCAAGGTGTAGAACGAATTTAGGTCCCAGGTCTGTGAACAATCCCTTGTCCCAGTTACGTTAGCAAAGGGATTTATTACTTGCTGCCACTGTTCATCTTACTTGGGGCAGTGGGGTGGAACAGAAACCCTTCCCTTCAATTTGAGGGCAGATCAGATCAAAGTACCCAATTTTTATATAATAGAAGGTAATTTTGGCCTGTAAGAAACGAGCAGTTGAACCCTCAGTGCTTACCCAGCCCAGCCAGCCAAGCAGCTGAGCCACTGCAAGGACAGGGGATGAAAGCTCTGAGGGCTCCCTGTGGAAATCCCAACACATGCTGTCCTAACACCCTGCAAGGCACTTGTTTGAGTAACCATCTCACTTCAGAGATGGCTGCACACATCAAGACAGTAAAGCACAATAAGGTAAAAGAATCACTTAATGTTACATGGAAAATCTGTACCAGAGAGGGACACCAGATCAGCTCCCAGATTCCGGAGACTTCTCAGTCGTGGTACTCTATCCAGAGACCAGTCCCCTCTGAGAGGACAAAAAAGGGAACCAGCAAAACCTCTGGGTAGGGCAGGCAATTGAAACCCTGCTGTGATGGTAGAGATGAGAGGAGCCCTACCAAGAAGTGCAATTTGGCAGAAATTTGGAGTTAAAAAATAAACTACTTCTGCAGTATGAATCATCGTGAACTTCAACATCGTGAAACAAACTTCTGGTGCCAGCTTCCTGCATGAAGTGTTTGAGGACTCAGACAGTCCAGCAGTGCTTTCTTCCTGACAAACTCTTACAGAATGAAAGAAAATTGCCATCTGAAAATTTCCATCCCACGTTGTACCATGAATCAGAAATTGCTGCTTTCTCTTGGAAAGGTCATTCCCGTTTCACTCGGGAGTTTGCAGAGAAGCAGCTCCATGGAGCAGAGCTTTGCTAGAACACGGTGTCACATCCCCACTGCCATCTGCCACCGCCATCCCTGTGCCTGCATGAAAGAGGAGACTCTCCCTGGTCCCTGGGCAGGACACAGCAGAGCCTGACTGACCTACAGCACAGCCTGTGCCCTGCACAGCCAGGGAATCCAGTGCCACTACTGAACAGGTTATTGAGAGGTTCCCCTCCCTCCCTCCCAGCATTTGCTTATACCCTCACCAAACCATAATCACCCTAATACTCTTCCTGCCACGTGGCTTTCCCATCAATAATATTAAAAAGACTGTAGAGGATACAAAAATATTTGTGTGTTTGGTTTTTTTAAATAATGTATCCACGTACATAGACTCAAATGTTAAGGAAAAATCAACCTGATCTGAGGTGATTCTTTGGACACATGACAAATGCGAAATAGGAAAACCTGAGATGAGCAACAAAAAAATTAGAGAGTTGTTATATTGCATATCCTTCCCAACATGATTCTGGATATCATCTGTGATTTTTTTAAAAAATTATATCTTGTGCTTCAATATATGAAAAGTACTTTTAAATCCACAAGACTAAAACATCAGCAGAAGTAATTCCAACTGGGATTGTCCTTGAAGAGAAGATGCTTCCTCACAGCCCCTGTAGGTAACAGATCCTGGCATCTTTTTGCAGCCAGTGGTGACACAAAGTGGAAATTCTTCCTTCACAAGCTCTTACAGCATTTCCTGTGCCAAGTCTGCCACAGGACTGTTTGTTCTTCTCCTTTCTCCGTTACACACAAGAAGGAGCCCACATGGGGAATCTTAACAGCAGCGAGCCCAGGATCCACTTCAGTAATTCAACTTTTAGCTATTCTTCATTCTGCATAGCTGTAATAGCTTTTTCATTTGATATTGCTTCATTAAAGGTCATTTTTCTGTGACATTTGCATAACTAGTTCTCTAATTATACTGCTCACCATATGAGAAGCTTTTTCAGGAACAGTTCTTTCTCCCTTGCAAGGAGAAAAAATTTAATTACAGAGTGGAAGCTTTAAATAATGGTTACATAAAAAATACTTCCATGAATCTCTTTCAGTTTAGGCTTTGAAATCTGAAAGGTCAGGCTCTTATAAGGTCTGTAGTTTAAAAAGAGATCATGACTTAATTATAGATCATCATTGCATACTTTAAATTTGTGTTAGTGGACACTGTTCCTTGTCCTTTGTCACAAATGTTGAGTTTTGAAGACAACTAAAGATTGCCAGCCAGAGCAACAGAACCCCCACCCCTCTGGGCTGGGCCCTGAACCCAGACATTTTCAGCAGAGTCAAATGAAAACTGAAACAAGGTCTGGAAGTGAACACTCTAGAACTCATTAATGAGAGGTTGACAGTGGCTGCAATCACCTGTATGGTCACACTGTTGTTCCTGAGGAGGGAAGTATTTGCATTTGTCTGTAGTGAGATACAAAACTGTGGTTTTAAATTTGCTTCCTCGAAGCTGGTATGAGTCTGTTCAACTTCCCTGAGTGCTGGACGTGTTGGAAATCCCAGCCCCAGAGGAGACAGGTTCATTTTAGCCGGTCAGGACACCTTCCCCTCACACATCCAGCACACAGCCTGCAGCTCTGTGACTGGGGAAGCCAACATTTGTGTTCCCCTCATTCACATTTTAACTTCTTCATTCATAAATGCATTGGAAAACTTTCTAATCTCATCTATCACTTTCTTAGAGCCCAAACTAAATTACAATTGGCCCTTCCACCAGCCAAATCCACCTCAGATTTAAGGATTTCCTCTTCATTTCCGCAGGACGCTTGGGCCTTTCAAAAACATTATGTTAGCAAAGGAAATGTCCCATGTTTTGTCTTACTGGTCATCCATATGCTGCTAAAAATAACATCTCTTCATCTTTCCAAGGCTCCTGCATAATCTTTAATCTTTTTCTACTATATGTCTATCATATTCCTCTAGCCTCTCTAATTTTAATGCAGTACACAGTCAATATTGGAAGGTGGGTTGGATATTAAGTACGTGAAGTCCAGAAATTCAACCAACAAAGAAGATGCACCAAAGTCTTTCTCACCTGAATCACAGTGTGTTTGGAATACAGTGCTCAGAAAAGAGCTTAATCAACTGTCTGTTAACACAGAGTTACCCAACCAGAAAATTCTCCTGTGTTCATTCAATGAAAGTCCCCATAAGTTGGATTTGTCCCCCACAAGCTCAGACATCGCACTCTTACCTCCAAACCCAGCGGGGAGCTGCACACAACAGGCCTTCTGAGCAGCAGGTGGGTCTGCAAAACTCAGCAGAACAGCTGTAGGCAGGGAAATAAGGCTCCTCAAGGCCAGGCTGAGCACACTGAGGAAGCAGGAGGGCCATGGCAGAGGTGGGCACTGCACTCACAGGGGTCATGCTGACCCAACTGGTGTTATTTGCTGTTCCTGCCCAGTACTGGGGAGCTTTGGGGCTGGGTGGCCTTCAGGAAACCTGCCAGGATGACGTGCCTGGAATCCCTTACAACTAGGAAGGCAACCTGGCCCACAACCTTTCTGCTTTTCCTGCTTCACAGTGATTTCAGTTCCTCCTTGTTTTAACCCCCAGAAGTTTTGTTTTCAACCAATCCACATACCATTTGGAGCACCCAAAGGCATTAGAAGCAGAAAAGCTGTTCTGCAAAGGTGATAAAATACATGTGAGAGCTCAACATGTATTTTCTGCTCAGTGTCTCCCAGTTTACTTTTTCCCTTCATATTTGTACATCCTCCAGAAAGGCAGAGTGTGGATTAATAAAATACCTTGATTGTGCAATGGCATCTCTGAAGAATCATTTAGGCTGTACAGCAAGGCAAAAATAATCAATTTCTCCTTTTCACTTCTTTTTCCTCTACAAAATCACCTAAGCCTTTTTTTTCTTTTCTTATATATTAATTTAAATGTGAATAATTTCCTATCAACTTTTGCTGATCAGTCTGAACAAATCCCTTGAGTACCTCGTTAGATACTCCCCCATTAGCCTGTAGTCTGACTGGGATCTCACTCCTGTACTGAGCAGCCAAGGGCAGGAATGGTCTGGGAGTGTCTGACAGAGCCTCCTCCTCCTGCAGATGTGCAGGGCACCAGCTGGGCTGCTCACAAGCCATTCACCACCAGAGTCTTAAATGCAGATCTCTGAGATCTTTCTAATTAATCTTCAAACCACATTGCTTCACAACTTTAAAAATATTTCCTTTATGTTCTTAAAATTTAAAGACCTGAACCACAGTGTCTAAGCTAGAACAACTCTATTAACTTTAGCTTACATCCCCCCATTATTCTTATTTTTCTAGATGAGAGTTTTGATTTTGATTTTGAATTAGGTAGCAGTGGATAATCACACTATGCTGAGGTAAGAAACCACTGCTTTTTCCTCAAAGAAATGCTGGGGAAATTGGGAAATCAATTTGGATAGACAGACTGCAGAGAAGGGTACACGGAACCAGAGCCACAGTTCCTCAAAAGGTCTGAGAAAATGCAATGGGAAAAATGAGCAGCTTTTTCTCTTTGACAATGAGTATCTTAACATTGTACATTATGAGGTTAAATTGATTTTGTTATAGAACAAGTAGAGCAGTTCATAAACAATTTATACCAAATCCAAGCACGGCTTTCAAATGCACATTTCCCTGGTTCTGAGCAGTCAGGAACAGCACATCCACAATCAGCTGTGATTACATTCAGATTTCTGCCTCGTACAGTGACATTTGTGTTATTTCTTTTTCTATCAAATCCCTTTTTTGATTCAATGTTTGATTGCAAGCCCCAGTGTACCCAAGGTACCGATGTCTCCTGCAGTACCCACTGTTCTCTCGCATTTGCAGCGCAGTGGTTTAATGCAGACCTGTGCTATTGTCCAGCAGCCCACAGACGTTCCCCATGGCTGTGCCCGCTGGGAAAAACCCCCCTGGTTGGGCTGCTGACACCACCTGCACCAGGGACACCTGCCAGGCTCAGCGTGGGGCCTGGGAAAAGGTCTCTGGGGTGGCACCGATGCCAACTGTCCCGCAGAACACCTCCCAGCGTGGCTGGGGTGCTGCCAGGGACTGCAACAGGTTTGTTCAAGGGCAGTGAAAGCAGAGATTCCCTGGACTTCCATCACCAGCCAAGCCGAAGCTGGCCAAAGCAAGGAACAGTCACCTGCCCACGGCTGAGTGAGGAGGTGGAGCAGCTGTTTGGGATGTGCCCAGAGACAACATCCCCCAGGGAAATGCACAGCACAGGGACCTGCAGGAGCCAGCGGGACCCTCGGCTGCAGCTCGGTGTCACTGGTTGTGCTGCAGGGCCAGCCTGAGGCTCTGGGATGCAGGGCCAGCTCTGGGTTGCAGGGCCAGCCTGAGGCTCTGGGGTGCAGGGACAGTTCTGGGATGCAGGGCCAGCCCGAGGCTCTGTGGTGCAGGGACGGCCCCAGCTCAGCTGCAGTGCAGCACAGAGGGAGCCTGGGGGGCAGCTCAGGTGGGCAGGAGAAGCAGTGAATCCACCAGGAGCACACGGCTTGAGTAGGAAAGAGTTCCCTGATGACACTCTTGCCTTGACCAAGGAACAGGAACAGGCTGGTGAAACAGCTATTTTTGTGGAGGTTTAGGGTGCATCTTCACATGACGCAAAAAAGTCACCTCAAAGTCACCTCGGTTTCATGTGTGAGAAGAAAGAGCTTGTCCACAGAAACACAAGTGAAATTATCAATTTGCTGTACACATTTAAGCACGTTTATAAACTGAAATGTCACAATTAGACACCTCTGTGGCAGAAGGAGAGACAGTGGTGGTTTGTTTGGGTTTTTTTTTTCTAAAGAGATAAAAAAATAGGACTTCAATAAAAATAAAATCCACTGACTTTCATAAAAGACAAAATAAAGGTCATGGAAAAGGTTTTAAGTCTTCTAGTGAATAAGAAGTTAGTCCTGTTCTCAGACAGAAAGATAATCAGTGGCAGGCCTGGTCTGTTCAAAATCTTTCTTGCTCAAGAAGTTTTATTTCCCCTTTTTTTCTGCTTACAGTAGGAGCCACTGAAAATTTAGGAAGTATTTCAAATATTTTCCACTTTACTGCAACTCAAAATAGAGGAGTGGAAAATATCCCCCCAAAGAGTTTACAGTGGCTGAGGAGTGACAAACAAGCCACATGTACTCACAGGAACACAAATTACTTCATCTCCTGTTAAATTTTAATCTCATCTACAACTGTGCTAATTGTAAGTTCACATGAATTTTCAGCTTTCCATGTCCCAAAATCATGTATGACTTTACACATTCATGAGGAAAGGGCAGGAAATAGGCAAAATATTACCAAAATTTAGGATGACAGTGATGGTTTTCTTCCTGTTAACCAGATCAGTTTTAGAAGACTCAGCTCCAAACTTATTCCCTTCACTATTGGGGCATTTCTTAGAAGCTTTAAGGAGAGTTTGAAAAAGGTTTTGAAAAGAACATGGCTCTGAGCCCACTAAAGCTATGAAAAATTGTCTATTTTAATTTTGTAGATGTGACTCAAGTCCTTAAAAAAAGCACAAAGGTGGAAAAAGGATCTCTACCTTTCCCCCGGACTTCAGGAAAGAGTCTTGGATCTGGAACAGATGAAACTGCGTTGTGCTTCTCTACGTATTCTCTTTACTGATTATTTTCTTATCCTAAGAAAAAATGCAATTAGTTAGACACTGAGCCATATGATGGAACAAATTTTAATTGACAGAGGAAAACAAAAAGATTAAAAAGAACAATTAATTTCTTCTTTATTGCTTCAGAATCTGTAATAATTTGCACTCGAGCAAACAGCAATATTTTTCATCTGGAAAACATTCCAGGGTAATACTTCTGTGGTTTCTTCTTTTGTTTGCAGATATTCAGTGGCTTGTTAAGATCATGATTAGATCATGACACCTTCTAATTCTTTGGACGGTGATTCATCAAACCTCACAGTTGCTACCCAGACACATGGTCTGGCCTACAGAGTGAGTGAGAGAGTAAGAGCTGTTTTCCAGTAGCACTAGGTTTGCACCTAATGCAAATATTTAACAACCCGTTTCCTTTTTGCTCTGTTAAACAACAACAATTGCTCATTTCACTTCTTTTCAGAAAGGTATTCAGAGCTCTAATGCATTTGTAACCTGCTGAGATCAACCCCCCCTGCCGGGAAGTGCAGCGCTGTGTAACTGCCCTGCTGGGGTGCAGCTCCTGGCTGTGAGAGCGCAGGGTGTGAGCACAGAGCAGCTCCACCCAGCAGCTGCCCACTTGTGCTGGGAGCCTGGAAACCGCGGGAGGATCACACCGCGTGTGCCTCAGCCTCTCACACACGAACAGGGCATCAGTTTTCTTTCAAATTCAACCTTGAAATCTAATAACAACCCCTTCCTAGGAAAGAATTCTCCAAGGCTCCTGGCACCCCCACTCCCAGCGTGGCTCAGCCTGAGCCTCCCTCCTGTCCTCTCCTTCCTGACAGTGGCACAGAGAGCAGCTCTCACCTGCCTGCCGGACACGGGGCACAGGGACAGCAGCTCCACAGCAGCCACACTGAAAACAAGGACTGTGGACTTTGGAAGTTGTCTCTATCGCTTCTCTCAGCATATCCCAAAATATTTAAATCAGGTCTGATGGCCAATTTCATTATGTGGGACGGGCCAACTTCCACATGTTCACGAGTTCTCTTTTGCCTCGTGTTCTCCAAGCCGGGGCTGCAGACGAGGACAAGGCTCAGGGTAGAATCCCGCTGGATATGAGGCTCTGTTCCCTCTGGTAGCATGCCTGAAAGCTCTACAGCACTGTGACACTCAGTCTGTACCATCAGTAAATCCCAGGAGACAGGAGAGGGTACAAGGGAGGTGAAGGCTGAGCTTCTCTACAGCTTTCTGCAACAGGTTAACACATCTTAGTGCCTTAGTGCCTCTCATGCCCATGAAAACTGCCAATCCTGAACTTTCTTCAGTATGGAGGGCTTGTCTACACAGGGAAACAACTGCAGAATAAGCTAGGGCATAGATTGAAGCACTAGTATCTATTCTGGTCTCATCTCTGATTCATAAAAGCACACAGAAAGCTCTAGTTGCTACTAAATAGCTTTTTCAATATGCCTTAATGTACCTTTCAGAGATGCATACTGCACGTTGAGAGGACTTGTTTAAAGCACAAGAGAGTTCCCTCAGTTTGGAGGCAGTGTCTGTGTGAGGGCTAGCATAGTTTGGGATAAGTTAATAAATAAGGATTGCCACCTTTTGCCAAGGCATCCCAGACATTAACACCGAGCAGCAGAGCAGTGCTGGTACCAAACTGCACAGTTGTCATAACAACAACCACACGGCAGGGCCCGGAGCTGAGTGAGCCACAGGATTCTGAAGAGAGACAGAAATCAATTAAACCAAGGGATTCAGGACCTCTGGGCTGCTTTGGCCACAGGTCCTTGGAATGGGATCCTCAGTATCTATCCTAAGCTAAATAGACACAAACATCATATGAAAACATGGCAAAAACTATGGAGATCTCCTTTTTTAACCCAGGATCTTTCCAGCACATGCCACTGCCAGGCTGTCTGCAGCACCTGGATGGACCAACACTGCTTGTTTGCTTGTGCATTCACAGTTCAGACACTCACAGCTGAGCTCTCCCCTGCAAAATACTTGGGCTGTGCTCTGCTCAGGTGGAAGGATACATGCGAAGAGCAAACACTATCTGTTCTCACCAGGGTAAGAGTTTGGACTTGCAAATCTCTAATTTTCCTTTTTTTCCCCCAAAAGCTCAATCTAGAAACTTATCGCCACTTAAGGAGAGAACGGAAAGACTGATTCACTTTTTTTGTTCTCTGAAAACTTGAATTTTGCAATCAGTTTAAAGCAATTCAAAATCCTGTCCTCAATTCCACTGCAAATACATTTTTTGCAAAACCAGCAAAAATATAACAAATGCAGGTCACAAATTCCACAAGACCACAACAAAATTAGCAGATTTTCGAGAGAAACTGGTGGTAGAAAATACTTTGAAGAAGCCCATGAGTTATCTGTGGAACAAGTTGCTGTCAACTACTATTGAGGTTACAAACTCAGTGGAATTCCAAGAAGGAAATCTTGTGGGAGTGAGGCAGTACAAAATATTGCAAAGTGGATAAAATCTTTGGGGTTTAGAGCTGTAGCACACCACTAATAGCTCATTTATGGCAAATACTTGACTTCTAGGGAGTCGAGTATCCCTAAAACTTGTAAATCCTGACAGCAACCTTGCAACCACAGGCTGCCACAAGCCAGGTTAGGTATGCTCACATCACTCCTATTTGGGGATGTAGCCTGACCTTAATCACACATTTCCAAATAAAGAAATAAAAAGTTCTGGGGAGCAGCAGTTCTGATGAGCAGACAGAAATGATCAGCTCCACCTGAGTCCTGCAGCATGCAGATTAAGAAAAACAGCTCACTAACAAAAGGAGAAAACAGCAACAGTCATCTATTTTCACTCACAGCTTACAAAAAGCACAGATCCTGTAAGTGCCCGTTAATGGTGTTATCAGCATATTAATCAAGCTGTCCCCTCAGGACTAGTTAGGGTCTGAAAGGGAAAAAATAACTGCAAAGTTTTAGTAATTTCACCAAACAAGAGCTGAATACTGAGGGTTAATGGGAAATCATTTACTAACCACGGCACTCTATTATTCTCAGGGATAGCACTTTCTAAAATTATGGGTCCTTATGGAATAGTATTTTCCGTAATAACCAATCAGCTGGTCTAGAATATATTTTATAGCAGCATCCTCCCAAAGGCATTTGCCAGGGGAAACATTCCAACTGTCTGTATTACATTTAAATAATGATAATACCGTCTCCTTGGCAGGGATACAAATGGACATGGGGTTTTTCCTGTGTTCCCTCCATTTCTTCCACTGGAGCTGACATAAATGTAGGTCTTCCACCACCTGAACTACTGCTGTTATATTATTTATGTTTTAATGAGTACAGCCTCACAGGCCAACAGCAGGAATGGAAAGCATGAGGATCTGGCTATTTAGTGTACACCAGCCAAGTTAGCATCAACTGAACTAAGAGAAAACCACAAATACAGCAAGGAACAGCAGGACTCCAGCAACTTTTTACTGGGTCAAGAAGAAATATTTCCAGAAGTAGCAACACTATCAACATCAGCCAGTGTATTTTAGTAACACTTTTCCGTGTGCTTCACTGTTTCAATTCAATTCCTCGGTTCGGACATCGGTTCTATCAGTAAACATCACTGAAATGGCGAGAGAGTTGCCCCAGGAAACATTAACCCATGGCTGTGTTTCAGGCTGGCACAGACACTCCTGGGGCTGGGCCACCAGGGCACTCCAACATTTGGGGCTGTGGGTGCTCCCCCACGGGACAGCTGGGTCACAGCCACGGGATCCCACAGGGGCCAGACCCGCCCGTGCTGGGAACTGGCTGGGGCAGAGCTGGGGCTTCTCCTGGGATACCTGTGCTTGGATCCATCTTCATTCAGCTGTAACTACAGACTGTGCTGTAAGGAATTCAACAGCTGAACAGAGAACAGAGGGACATGGAACTGATGAGAGCCCTTCTCACCCTTCCTTGGTGCTGCAGCTTACACAAGAGCAAGGCAGGCAGTGAGGAAAGGGCAAGTTTTCAGAATTACAGCAGGAGTTCAGAGACTAAATTCTCTTCCCACACATCTTCAGGAGCCATTTTGCTCCCAATACCAATTCTCTGCACATTCCAAAGAAGTATTTCCTCCTATCAAGCCCCCTTGGGACTCCTACTTGTAGGAAAAGCACACTAGCCCCGAACTCAACAAACTTCCTGGTATTTCCCCCTCTAACTTATTTCTATCCCATTATCTGCTCTACAGAGCTTTTTCCCACCACAAACACCTCTCCCCCCGCAGTGGAAGGAAGGACAGGCACACTCATGTTTACTTGCAGTCTGAAAATGGAGGGTTTGTCTCAGCGTGAGAATTCCCAGCACCCAAAATGGATCAGTTCCATTGTTCATTCAAACTAACACAGGTGAACCTTCCCTGGCGTGTGAAAATGCCAACCCTGGGCAGCAGAGAGAGCGACGTGGTCAGAATCATCCCTCAGCACACACACAACACCCCGGAGTTGTACTGCTTCAGTAACAAGTGGGAGGGGGAGGAGAAACAGCAGCAGCACAAGTTTCTTATCAGAACAAATCCTCCTGCAATGAGAGAAAAATTAGAGCTTTGCATTCACACCAGTCTGTGGTGGCTTGAGTGTATCCATGGTAACCCCCATCCTTCAGAAATTCCAGTGTGCATCTACAGGCTGATTCTGCTTCTACATTCCACTGCCACACGAGCAGAACTGAGAGCACTGGAGTGTCAGCTCCATTAATCTGCTTCTACTTCAGCTCCACAAGTGCATTAGGAAGCAGAAAAGCTCCCTCACATCCACCCTTTAACCCAAATTCTCCAACATGCTGCTGGAATTTCTGGATTACTCTGGTCTTTGACAACAGTATTTATTGTCCTGCACCAGAAGGATGAGCCCTGCAGGATTCTGAAGAGTTTGAATGCATTGTTGAGCACCATTTATTAACGTCTGACTGATACATAAACTTTTGAGTATATCAAACAGGATGAAAATGATTTTATTGTATCAATAGCATTTTTAAAATTCTTAGCAAGAATATGGTATAGAGCATTTTCTCTGGAAATTTGACAGATTTAATAACTTTTGTAACCCTGATTTAATCAAAGGCTTCTTAAAGAAAGATTTTTAATGCAGACCTGAAAAAGAAAATCACATTGGCGTTTTGATTTCTCTGTAACAAACTGAAGGTTCCCGCTAACTTGGCTTGTGATTCTTAGGTAATTTTCATGATTGCTTTCAGCACCATATCAGCACACAAAACTCAGAGTGAAAACCAATATCTGAAACAACTGCCTGTGAAAATTCCGATGCTTCAGTTCCTCAGTGAGCAGGGCTGGGGCAGTGTTCCGCTGAGCACTACAGCGGGATTCCATCACAGAGTCATGCCGACTGTCAGTAACGGTGCAGGGAGCAAAGGGAAGGATTCCTGGCTCTGAGGGACCCGACCCCTGTGCTGCCCCTTGTCCCCTGACACAGCCTGGCCATCGTGCCAAGGGCAGTGCTCAGCCCCGCTGTGCCCAGGGCCGGGGCTGCCCGTGCAGCAGCAGTGCCCACCGCCCGCTCACACCACTGTGCCTCTGCTCCTCGCCTCACCCTGGCACAGCTCTGCTCATTGCAAACAGCAAAGCGGATGAATTCAGGGTTAAAGCCAACAAACAAAAATCCAACCCCAAAAATCAATCCACGGTGGATAAGGAGTTGTTGTTCTTTAAGGAACTCATTTTCTCTCAGCTTTGTTTTTGTGCTGCTTTTTATAATTCAAATTCAGTGTGGTGCCAGAAAATGGCAGGCACATCCTTGGAACAACGCATGCAAGATGGGGCTATTTTTATCAATAAACATTTCCAGTGATATCTTTGGCAGCACTGGGGCAGCAGCCTCCTGGAACCAGGTAAAACCAAGGGAAACCTCCCCTCAGTCTCGTTTTGGCACCTTTGAAATCTCATTTATGTTGCCTTTTCTGGTGAAAACAGATGGAGTTAATTGCGGCTTTTTAGTTACCATATGAGCAAAAAAAGCTAAATTACCTTCAGAAGGAGTCCTGCATGTATGCAGAGAGCTAGCATGAGCTCTCTGCAGAATACAAATGGAACTTGGCAAGCAACATTTGAATTTTTATATTGTATTTAATTCAAATGCCTAAAATTTGGAAGAAGCTTTTCTTGGGAGGACTTTTGTTCAGTGAAGAAATCAGTTTTGCTATTTACACAAATGCCAGTCATTTTCCAAAGCCATCCCTCTCAGCTCTAGAGCCCGACTGCCACAGCAGTTACATCTAAAGCAGCTTTCTTTTCACCTGACATGCTCCTACAACATATACAGACACTCACAGAATGCAAGATGGGAAGCTTTTTCTATTTACATTTGCAAAAGAATAAAAATAGACAAAAGCTTCTTCTGCTTGGAAGAACAAAAAAGAAATCTTAGTAATCCTAAAGAAACTAGAGAAGCTGTAAAATTCTCCATTGCCCTCCTCCTGTGTCTCCTTGATAAGGACTCACACAAAAAGATAAGGACAGGTGAGTATTACTGATTCAGTAAAGGGCTTATTTAATATCTCACCTGCAAAGTCACAGCATCTGTGTTTCTGTTCAGAAAAGTACTGAGTTAGTTTTGCCTTTCTTCACCTCTTCATTAAAACTCTAAATATCACCATCGTGCCCAGAACACTGGGGGAAATCCATCTGATGTCTGGGAAGTCAAGGCTTAGACATGAGAATGCTTTTGTCTTTCAAAGTTGCATTAAAAGTAAGAGTAACAGCGAAAGGCAAACTAAGAGAATACGAAAGAAAACAGAATAGAAGAATTCAGAAGTTTTGGAAATGTATTTTAACTACAGAGATTGCAGATAAGGTACATGCAGGGCAGACTCGGGAGATTTCAGTGAAAATCTGACAGGTTTTCAGGTTGCTCAGGCTCGCTGTGCAGAAGGCAGTAAATATCTCTTGGTGATTTTACTTGGAGTCAGGTCTTTCGGGTTAGTAAATACCACCACTGAGCTCACCCAGCCCGAGGAGAAGCCAGACAAAGTCCATTCACATGACCCGTCCCACGGGCTTTAACAAGCCCCAGTCAGAGCGCAGGGCTGTGACCTCAACACCCCCCGAGCTTGTCCTCACATGAGGGCAAACATTAATCCACAATTCCCCAGAGTTTGTTTACAGGTTAAGTCAACAGCCAGTAAATCAATGGTATCCTTCTGCCAGGTCAGGAGCCCAAACTGAAGATCCACACCTAATCATCTGCTGTCAGTTCATCCTGAAACAATAGTTTTACAGAAGGAAATGAAGAATCCAGGTAAAAGCTTGATGGCACAGTGGCAAACAGCCTGTCCCTGCTGCAGCTCCCCTCTGGAATTTACAGACCTGAGATCTACGTTATATTGGCTCTAGGCTTTAAGAATATTCATTCTTCAAACCTTCTCCCCATGAGGCATAATTTTGTTTCCTTCTAAAACATGACAGACTGGTCAGTGGAAAAGGCAGGATGTTGAGCACGTGCTGGTACCCCAGATAAGGCAGCCCGGATATTTGGAGTCAAGAAGGAATTTCTCCCCCTTCCAAAGACTGGTTGTACTTTCTTGTTTTTCCAGGAGGAAAGCTGCATGGGAGCAATAGGGTTCATTCATAGCTTTGAAGCTATTTGTGATGACTCAGTGCAAATATCTACCTTGGAACACTAATAAACCCCAATAAACACTTGCCAAACCGTTCACATGTAGAAATACAGTTAAAAACAATCAAAGAAAAGATAGCAAAAATTAAAATGTTTCATATTCTGTTTGAAAAGATGAAAAGGTGAAATGAGACGAAAATGCTTTTGCTTCTACCCTGCAGACATCTAGATTGGATTTTATCATCCTTGGGGGGCCAATTGGGCATTTGTACAGTCATTTTCTTCTCTACTGAAACCTTCTGGAATAATCTCAGAGAGGGACGGTTGCCTTGCTGGGGGCGGTGAAATTTCATTCATATTCTCCTGTAAACAACTTAACAGCAAATTACCAGTGCATTTCCTTCCCACCAAATCACCTTAGCAACCCGTGCAAAACAGCTCCCAGGGAACTCAGGATCTCATGGAGACCTGCAAAGCCTCCAAAGGAAAAACACCACTTTTGGTAAAACAACAACAAATGCTTTTTATTTTGCTACTTGGAACCTTATAACCCCTCCAAGCCACAGACTGAGGTTTTGAGAAGCAAGTGGTTCAATGTTGCAAACTGGTTCAAGGTGCAAACATTCCCTTCCAAAGCAAAACCCTCTGCCCAGGACACGGTGCTGCCATCGGCCCTGCCCAACACAGCTTTAGACTGAGCCAGGTCAGTGATGGCAACACTGGTCAAACATCACCAGCAGGAACATTCCTGTCAGCTCCTGAAGGGACTCTGCTCACACATCTGGCAGAAGAGCAGCATTTTTTGCTTGAGAGAAACTGAGTCTGAACTGGACTCAAATCAATGTTTTTCAGAACTTCTCATGGATTGGGAATGCTAAGAATATTCAGCAGGAAGAACATACCTGTGCATACTTGCTTCCTGGCTTCTCAGTGAGATGTACACTTTTCCCAATTTCCTGTAACTAATGGATCCCAGATTCTCTTTTCTCCCTTTTCCCCTTCACTATCAGCTTGAGGAATTCCTGACTATTTTGCCAGAGCTCAACCCTGGCTGCAGCTGATGGTTGCCATTCCATAGCCACCAATTTCAGCCAGTGCCTGGCTGGGGCTAACAGGTATCTGTATCAAGCAGCTGAAATTCTGAAAATGTCAAAGTTGTTTCATAGGGTTTTTAAAGAACCCAGGTCCTGTGGCATTGTTAGCCACTCCCTTTCCTGACATATTCAAGATCAACCCTGACTGTTTCTAACTGCAATTTTCCTCTATTACATATTCTCCAGGAATCTCACAGGCGAAACCCAAGAGGGGCTGCTCAGTGCAGGGCATAGAAGCCAGACCCTCACACACCTCACTCTCAACCTCGGGCAACAAGGCTGCCTTACATTTAACAACTTGCACAGAAACACTGTATTTCCACCAGAATATTCCAGCCTGGAGTACTCAGACAGCTGCTCCTAGCAACATGTGATCAAACATCAGCCCTCAGGTGCGTGTCGCTTGCCGTGGTGAGGGGACACCGGTTTAGATCCCAAACACGGCACCGACCAGGCTGCTGGGTCGGGTGTCCATCCCAGCCAGAGGGGACACCGGTTTAGATCCCAACACGGCACTGACCAGGCTGCTGGGTCGGGTGTCCATCCCAGCCAGAGGGGACACCGGTTTAGATCCCAACACGGCACTGACCAGGCTGCTGGGTCGGGTGTCCATCCCAGCCAGAGCCGTCCCCAGGTCAAAGCCCCGACATCTCACCTCTCAGCAGAGGCTGCCCATCCATCACAGCAAGAGTTCTGTGGTAGGATTTTTAACTCAGACTGAAGCAAATCATGCTTTTAACTTTGAAAATCCTTTGTCAGCGAGGCAGCTGCACCACCAGAATACAACTCCAGGTTTGGCTTTTTGATCACAATTTTCTCAGCTCCTCCGGATAAAGGCAATGAAATCTGCTGGCCATGTCAAAAACACTATGGCCAACTTTGTAATGAAACTATTCACTGCCCATGCTTTGAGAACCTTGAATATTCTAGAACTGTATGTAATGGGAGATAAGGAAGTGTTTCATTCACCTCTCAAATGGGATTCCAGGAAGGTGCATTTATGGAAAGCTAAAAAGAGCTGCAGTAATTCCACAGGAGACCATGCTCTACCCGAACACACATCCATTTGCTGTAAGGTTATACACAACCTGCTTTGAAAAGATGAGGTAGAGCAGCCTAATAAATCCATTTCAATTACAGATCTAACTCAGAGCCTGTTCTGCCCAGTTCTGAGCAGCACTTTGAAGTCATAGGGATGAAAGGGTGCTCAGTGTCTGACAGCCCGAGGGCTCTGGCACAAATGAACAAAACATGGACTCCTCACTGAGGGCTGGTGCCTCCTGGAGGGATCCCCAGCTTCAAGGAAAAGGTCTCCTGCCCATTCCTTCTGTCTTGTGCTCGGGTATGCAATGCTGCTGAAAAGACATTCTGAATCTGGATAACAACAGATCAGATCAAGGATGGGTAAAACAGGCTTAAGAACAGAGTAAACTAAGCTTAGGAAAAAATGTATCTACAAGAACATGGAAAATATGCTACATTAAAAAACTGTCCACAATTTCATTTCCAAGGCCACAAGACACCCAATAGCACTCAGTAACTACTAATTTCTACCAGCACAGGCCAGAAAAATCAGGTTAACAATTCTCACAACCATTTATAGAGCTGTCAGCCTAAACAATGGCTTTTTTAGTATCTCACCATCAAACCGGAATAACAGATCAGCTTTTCCCTCAAGATGTAAAAGCCTCAACAGGAGACATTTAACTCACCCAAGATCACTAATGCTCAGCAGATTACTAGTGAGATTTGCAAGTCTCTAGGTAGCCATGAGCACCTTTCCTTCAGCACATATTTCCTTACTCAACCACAGTCACAAAGCCAAAAGTAATAATCAGTATGGTCAGCTCAGGCACACATGAGCCAGTGTCCCTCTGCACCCTGCATTTGCTGGGCCAGTCCCTGCTTCATTCCAGCTGCTGAGCACGGTATTGTTGGGGTTCTGAATAGTGACAGGGACAGACCTCTCTGTGAATAAATATGCATTTCTTGTGAGTCAAAACTACCAAAGGGCTTCGCTTCCCTCCCCCATCTTCTTTTCCCTAAATTCTGGAATGCAGAAACACATCATAATTACCCCAAAAGCAGCAGAGGGAACACAGCAAGGAGGAAGTTGGTCTCTCCATAATTCTATTCCTTTGCTTTTTGATCGTGATCCAATGAATGATTGTTTCCACAAAGACTCCCTGTTATCAGTGTGCAGTTAAAGCCTTCCCAGAGAAGTATTCAGATTGTATGCAGGCATTCATACTTAAGGGATAAAGTCTTTGCCATTCACTTTAGAACCCCTGCATAAACATTCTGTAATTGTATTCCTTTCTAAGCAGTGAGGTTTTGAGAGGGGGGTAATTTGCTTCTAGTAATTAAATGATATTAAATAGGATAATATAAATATAACAGCTCATGATCCAGCACAGCTTTTACATTTTGCCTAGTTTCACATATTGCTTGGTGGAATAACTCAGAAGATTAATGTAAAAAATGCAAAGAACGTGAAGTTCTGAAGTATTGCATGATATGACTGTGCACCTTCCTGACCACCTGCAGCCATGAACACTGGGAAAAAATTGGTAGAGACACGCAGATTTCATAGAATCATAGACTATCCACCCCTGCCCCTAAAAAGCCCAAATTTCTCACAATTACTAGGAAGAGTCAGCTATTTCCTGGAGTTCCTTCTTTCTAAAATAATTAGAAACAATGATCTTTCAAGAAAGCTTGATCCTTTTATATTACTTCTGCTGTTGATGTGTTCAAGTTAAATGCTTTTTCTCCAACTGGAACACAGCTAAAACTACATTTGTTACAGGATTATTTTGAATAACATATAAATAGACTTTCTTGAGTTGGCCAGCATCTGGTAAAAGCTTTTCATCAAGCAAACAGCGGCAGCACTTCAGGTAACCCCCAATATGATGAATCCAACAGAGGTGTTCACAACCAGGCAGAGGACACACAGGACTTTCATTTACCTGAAGGGGAGTGTCGTCCCCCACAGCTCATCTGCTTTTTGCGGCAGTTCAGAGGCAGCTATGGGAGACGGCGTGCTTTGCTCTGTAGCAGCACACAGCCTGAAAGCCAGGGTGCTTGTAGAGGGGCAGAGGAGTGGGCAGCCATGGTCATGTGGGGTGAGCTCCATGGGCTGTGGGTGCAGGTCCGGCCGCGGCAGCTGAGGGTGATTTACACCGCGGTGTCCCCTCAGGCCCTGCCGCCATGTTTGCTCCCCTCAGGCCTGGCCGCCATGTTTGCTCCCCTCAGGCCTGGCCGCCATGTTTGCTCCCCTCAGCGCCCACGCGCCCGCCCCACGCCCAACCTTCCCCATGCTCCAAAGTGAACCACAGAGCTGTTTCTGACCATTAAAAATGTCACCACAGAGCATGAAGTGTTGCTAAGGGCTGACCTGCTGTTCATCTGTGTCTGAACAGTGTGGTACCTGTCAGAGCCAGCCAGCCCCGGCCGGCATCCAACAAGTCACCAACACCGAGCTGAATAAAGGTCATTAATGCACCTCAGCTTCCCAGTGCCATATAGATACTGCAAAATAAATTTCATAGACCAAGATCATTGTTTTGTTACATTGCCATCTAAAAATCTATTTGGACTTACCTCTGGCGGTCAAAACTTTCCTCCTCAAGACTGGTAAATGACAAACAGTGTAGTTTACATCTGTTTACTCTGATAAATTTGCACTGCCGAGCAGCTACCTTGCATTAGTTACATCTAGCGATAGCTGTTCCTCAGACAGATCTGGCTGTTCACTGAGGGGACTCGGATTTCTGTGGCCATGTCCTCAGCTCCCCGTGCGGGACCTGCTCGGTGTCGCCCTGTCTGCAGCCACGAGGCCCAGGATGACGCTCACGGCCTTCCGTCCACGGAGGGCAAGGTGGCACAGGAACAAACTGCAGCATAAACAGTGCTGGTGCATGAATGTACTCTACTAATGACTGCACAGAGAAGTAGAGCCTGCACAATCTGGAAGTGGTAACTGCTCTTCACACAACATGTAATTTCCATTTTTTATTAAGCAGGTCTTCTCACACTTTTCCTCATTAGTTCACCACACGATTATTGATTTTATTGCTGCAAGCTTATCTTAATTACACCAAAACAAATGTTTCAGGTATCAGGGACTGTCAGAGTAACCATTTTCTCCAGTCTGTTTCCTTTACCCCTTCCCACAACCGTGTTCCAGAATTTGCTTTCTGCAATTCTATGCTGGGAGAACACAACGTACTTTACAAAACGTAAAGCATTTCATACTTTTCAAAATGTAAAGCAAATAGATGATGCATTAAATTTAATGATTGACTTTGTGCTTTCATTTTAATCTTCTTTTACTTTAATTGAAACTCTAATGGAAAGTACTCGGTACAAAATCAAAGTGTTTGGTGGGTACCTTTCTCAGGAACTTGCAGCACAGCTCCATGTCCCACCTCCTGCTTACAAAGAGTTCTGCAAAGACCTTAGAACAGCTTTCTCTGCACTTACCACTACCAGTGACATTACTATCAGTGATCTAAATATCTCACATGTTAACATAGACTCTCACAGGGCTGCTGTGCAGGAGAGCTCTGTGCAGGACAAGCCTGAATAAACCACCTTCCTCTGCTCGGTCTCATTCAGCACATCCTTAAGCAGGAACAATCCACAAAATGAAAGTTCTTCAGATCCTGTTTTCTGTGCTTCGAGGCTATTTATTTGGACAAAAAACAAACCAAACCAAAACAAAAAACCCCAAACCAACCAACCAACCAACCAACCAAAAAAACCCACCAAATTATCAAACCAAACCCAAAACAAAAAAAAACCACAAAAAACCACAAACAAACAACAAAAAAATTGAGAATCCCTTCGCCACTTAATATGAAGCAGAATTAACGAATTTTGAAAATTAACAAACAGAACACACGTTGAGTGCATTTCTGTGAGGCCTCTGTGGCTCGCCCTGTTGTGGAGCAGTCGCAGGCTGCCCCACTCTGTGTTCCTGTGCCTCCCACATTTCTTTACTTCCTTGAATTGACTTCTCTTTGTGCTACTTCTTGCTCGGATCCCCAAAGGATCCCGATTTACATCTTAATCATCTTTTTTACTTCCTTCTTCGAATGGCCTGTTCTCCACTCCGCTGAGTCCCCAAGTCCCACAGCTCCTCCTCCTGCCCCCCAGTCCCCGCTCTGTCCCTGCTCCTCTCCCGCTCCCCCTCCCTGGCTCCCGGCTCACACCCACTGTCCTCTTCCTGACCTGAGTTTGTAACCTCTCAGTCAGCCATGACTCTGCTTTCTCCACCTCTTTACCAGCAGGCATTAGCTCATCCCCACCCTTACTTTTTAACATCATCTCTCAAAAATTTTTCCTCCTAAACTTCATTGCCAAAATGATCCACACTGTGTTAATTTTGTGCCTCATTCCCTGTACCTCCCTTCCAATGGGAACTTGGCCATACCATCTCTCCTCTTCTAGTGCACCCAAATGCAGCTGCAAAATTATTTTGGTTTTGTGCCCTTCTCTGTTGTGGCTTCTCGGCTTCCTCCAAAGAACCAGCAAGATTCTGTTTGCTGGTTAGGCCTTACCTTTTATTTCCTGTCTTGCAAAGACCTGCAAAATAAAGTGATAAAAAAGGAGTCTGAGTAACACACCCATTTGTTACTTACACTACTACAAGCAAACTTGCAATCTCCTTAGGGGAAGTCCATAAAGATTAAGAAAATTAAATTATTAAAACTGCTAAAACCTAGATTTTTTCAACATAATACAACGAGACAATTCCATAGATCCACTGGGTGGAGAATATTAATTCCCGGCTGTCATTCCTTTAAAAAGGATGAACCTTCTCTGCCAGGCCCAGCACTTCACACTTACAGTCTCCAAGTTCCATGGCCAGGTTCCTCACTCGCAGTGCAGGGATGGGTGGATACTCCTCCCATTCTCCAGGGTGCACAGGCCTTGGATTGAGCTCCTTAACCTCTTGGCACTGTGTCCAACATCCCATTCTAATAAAGCACTGTTTTAAAGAATAGTATCAGAGATGAGGTAATGTTATTTACCACGGCCGGAAGGAAGGTTTTCCTGTTTGTGTCTGAAGTCCACTGGAAACATCCCCATTGGGGTGTGGAAAAGTGATGCTGGGCACGCACTGCAGACACTTGGCAAGGGGCTGAGCCAGGCAGGAGGCCCAGAGTTAAAGACATTGAAGAAAGAATTAGCAGTGAGAGAAGAGTTTTTTTGACTTTCATCCTTTCTTCTCTTCAGTGTACAAATAGCAAACAATGGGGAGAAATCCCAGCATTCACTGAAGCAGGGACACCTACAGCTCCATGAATGGGGGAGAAAACACAGCCAGCTGATGTGGGATGTGCATTAGCCATGGAAGGATCCTAACAGGGGTTATTTGTGTGTGGAACGGGCTCTGACAGCTCACAGGAGAGGAAATCAGAGGATTAAAAATGCATCGAGAAAATAAATGATAGAAGAATTAAGCTGCAACAGAGGGGCGGATGAGGATGCTGTACAGAGACCTCGGGAGCTGCATCCTGGGGAGAGGAGTCACCTACAGAAACATGGAAACGTGGAAAAAACAGCATTAACCTTGATCATGAGCAGATTGTGCATTTAAATGAAAAGTTAAGTTAAAAAAATTATGTAAACACATGCCTGTAATAAAATATTCCATAAGGTAACATTTTGGAGAAGTTCAAGGGGGCAGCGAGAGGACTCAGCAGGAAGTTACATGGGGAGGAAACACCACATTTTTTATATTCTAGTCTAAGATGTGAAATTGCTTTATATTTTTTTCCTAAAAGGGAGCTGGGGGGCAGAGCTGCTGGAGAGGCTCCAGAGCCAGACTGACTGACAAGCACAGAGAGACATGTGGTGCCCAGCTAACAGGGGGTCCTGCCACACATCAAACAGCCTGGACCGGAGAACTGGTTGCCTATATAACATTTTGTGTTTCACCTAATCCTGGGAAGATAGCTTCAACTAAATAGATTTTTCCTAAACATGGAAAATGCATCTTTCAGCTGTTTTTCTGTGACAAATCTCACCACTGTGGAGTCAGGACCTGCTCCTGCTGCAGCCAGTGACACATTTCCCACCTGGTCTTGCTCTCACAGGAGTACACTGAGGGTACACTCCTTGGATTTCCACCAGCAGAAACATGTCTGTTTTATAAAACATGGATACCCCTGTCACAGGTTGCCACATCTCCAGGCCTGTTTCTGAGTGCTGTCTAATTTATGAGATTCCCGACTAACATGGCTGGAAAACACAGATAGAAAGGATGTTCCAAGGGATACAGCTTTCCCCGGTTCTGTTCCCATTGACTTTGACAAGGAGGATTTGAAAACCCAACAGCCAGTGTAAAAGCACCACACCTCTGTGTGCCAAGGCTGCCATCCAGGCTTCCCCGGGCACCTGCAGTTCTCAGGGAACATGACTGTCAAAGGGAAAAACTGAGATTGGAAAGGATTGAAGAGAATGGGGTGGGGGAACAGGACAACACACACCCCCCCTGCAGATACTCAAATTGCAACCTGCAGACAACTTCAGATTAAACCCCAAAACTGAACAGCGACCAAAGCCCATTTTGATAAAGTATAATTGGAGATGTACAGCTTTATTCCAGATTGAGAGTTAATTACATCCTCCAAACAGTCTAATATGCAGCCAAATGGGGTCTCTAATTACCAAGTAGTCATTGGCTTCACAGACTCCCTCAGACAAAACCACAACCTAAATCCTGCAACGCTGGAACAAAGAGGGAAATGGCATTGAATCGTAAAGCTGTTTCACCTGGGTTCTACACTGAAATAAAAAGAAATAAAAATTAGAAATGCACATGTCCTTCCCACCTCCGAGAGCAGCCAGCACCCGAGCGCTTCGGGTGCCACCTCTCGTGATGGGGAGTGACAAGGAGCCAATTTACGTCACCAAAGTGACAGACCATTGACAGTGTCTATAGGCAGGCACACGTTTGGGGCTGGCACAAGCACCACCAGGGTAATTAGCAGCTTTCCCCAAATGGAAAGCAGTGGCATTCCGGACAGATCGTGTTATTTGTGAACTTCTGGGGGTTTAGCAGCAGTGTAACAGGAACAAAAGAGCAACTTCAAAGAAAAAGGTGTCAAGAGGACATACATGAGGAATTCAGATCATCACAGGGAGCTTCGAGCATCTCTTGCTATTTCCAAATGCACTGGGAAAGGATCCAGTTCACCCACCAAATATTGGTGAAGATGAAGGGTTTTTTAAAAAAATCAGCACCATAGAAATTTCAGCCAATAGAACTGTGCTTCAACAAAAATTACTACGACTGCTGGTGTTCCTTGATTTTAGCCTTTCAAATGACAATAGCGGCACTCCAGTTCCCACCTTTCTCCTTGGCTCACCTAATGATATGTCATGAAGATCGTGTACAATTATTGTGAGCTATTTATTAACTCTCTGAATCAACAAACTTCAGTCAAACTGACATCAGGGACCTGACAGTCTTACACATAAGTACACCTTTCATAGACACGTCTCCAGCTTAAGAAAGGGGCTGACAAATAAAGCTCAGGGGGGAGTTCTTCAACCAAAACGAACCACAGATCTGATTTTAATGAATTTGAGGTGACAGATGGCATTCTTCCTGTTCTAATGTTAGTTTGCATTCGTTGAAAATTGCAAAAAATTAGAAGAGATGCTACAAGCCAAGCAGCCTGATTTAAAAATGGAAACAAACTGTCAGGATCCTTTCCTTGCATGATTAGACTGGGATCTGCATTGCTGGAAAGAGGGAATGAGTATTTTTAACTGAAGAGCACTGAGTTTTATCGATGGTCCTCCATCAACTCATCTTGCCCATGATGGAAAGGTGCACATGCATCAAATATTAAATTCAATATTAATTCAAATATTACTCAGCTGATAGAAAATAGAAATGTAATTGGAAGTTAGCTAAGATTCCTAGGTTTAAGATTGAAAACAGTGTAAAAACAAATCAAGCATCGTGACAGTCTGGCCAAATTCTGCACAGGACTCTGTGGTCCAGCTGCCTCACAGCCTAGTCTGCTTTGTGAAGAAGTTCATCAGCACCCACTGACCTTGGTTTACATCAGGCATACCACTCGCATCCTTGTAACTGGAATGCCTGAGGGGAGGAAAGGAGAGGGGCTATAAATGCCAGGTGGATTTAAAAACAAAAATTCTGTCCTCCTCTCATGCCCAGTGAAAAACAGAAAGGATGGCAGACTCACAGGGTGAGTGCTTCCCGCTCTGTAGGGTGTGAAGTTTGCCATGGTTCACATGCTGCTGGGTACTTCTGAGAGCCAGGAGTATCCTCATCAATCCTCTGTCTCACCTTCTGTAACTGCCTTCCAAAGTCTTCAGTCAGGCTGAGAAAAATAGACTTGACACCCCCAGCCTATACAAGGAGCGAGGGTGACAGAGCAATCTGCACTCTGTCCTCACACTGGGAGAGAGCTCTTGCATTAGCAGGGTCTGGAAATAATTGCCCAGGCCCTGGCTGGCGGGCATTTGATCATTTTCTGCTTGGAAAGACGAGGGAAAAATGCTCCCTTCCGACATTCACTTCGGAGAGCTGTTTGGTGTCAAAGCGCCGAGGGAGTTTAGGAGACTGGTTATTGCTGCTTTATGCATAATTCTGAATTTGCTGCTCTAATGAGCCCTTCTCTATACCCTCCATGACTGTCACCCAGCTCGGTGAAAATGGCTTGGCCTGACAAATCCTGTTAAGCCTCAGAAATTAAATGAGATCTGAAAATGCCCGAGTCCACACCCGTCACTCCACATGCTGCTCTGTGTTAGTCAAGCAGGCTTGGAGCCCAGCCAGCAAAGCCAGAGCTACCACCCGGCATCACCAGGAGCCACTCCCTGGGCCTGAGGGTGGCAGGGGCTCCCCACTCCTAGGGATCACCCAGGAAACAGAGAATAGGAACAATTAGCAAAGACACCAGCTGATTAGAGCAGAGGATGTTCCATTCATTTATTCTGGAGATGGAACTGCAAGGTAAGAGGCAAAGGCGTAGGACTGCTGAGAGGCTGTTTAGAGTCCTTAACTCTACCCTACCAAAGCCTTTTCCCTACAGCCCATCAGCAGGAGTGCTGGCCTGTCTTCAGCTTCCACTGGCCAGCTGCAAAAAGAAAATTAAAAAAAATAGTATTTACGGGAAGAAAGAAAAAAGTAATGGACTGGGTGGCTTTTGGCATTGTCCTGTCTGTGACAGTTAGGTGGGAAATGCTGGAGTTGAGGGGGAACATTCAGATAGAGCTTTGGATTAAAGGCCTTTCTTCAGATCCCCCAAAGCAAAGCATGCTTCTAGGAATTGATTCTGACAGTTACATTTTTAATAATTTATTTGAACTAAAAGATCTCTCTAGTAGTAGACAAAAAAAAATAGTAGGGGCATGAAAAACATTATCTGAAAGAAAACAGAAAGGGAGGTTGAATTCTACACTGTTGATTTTAGAGCTGCAAAATAAGAACTGACCACTGAGTATTTTCTTGCATATCACAAGTAGACCATGAGCACAAATAGTGTGAGAACTTCTAGAAAGTCACCTTTAGGTCCAGACCAAGACCAACATAAACCACAATGAGCTCATAGTAACTGCAGGGATAACCCATGTGGAGGCTGGCAGAGACTGAATGACGAGACCCACAAGAAGCCCAAAACCCTGGAGACCCACCTGCTTCCAGGTGTCCAAACCCCAGTCCCTGCCAGCCACCTCAGAGTGGCCAAAGGGGCCAGTTTGCACCTGGAAGACAACAATGGTGAATGGAAAGTTCACCTGTCTCAGGGTTTTCCTCCATTTGATACCCCCTGTAGCCTTTGAAGGGATTTCCTTTGAGTTGGAAAGCTCCTGCTGGGCTCACTGGGTGAGAATTCCTGGCCATCACACCTCTCCCCATCACTTCCACCCAACAGCTCCCACCTCCAGTCCCAGCTGCCAGATTTAATCTGCTCCCATTTGGGAGCTGCCCTGCAAGTCGCTCTCTTCGGTGTCAGTCAGGCTGAGTTCAGAAGGTGCTCTCTGAAGCTGCTGGGCAGTGCTGCTGTTGGGGCGGGGAGGGGGCGGCTGCGGCGCCGCGGCCGCAGACGGGGCTCAGAGGCAGCTGCAGAGGTCAGGCAGGTCACCAGTGACGTGCTCTCCCGTCGCAGCTGCAGCATGTGATCCTCACAGGAGTTCAGTGGTTTGATGTGGGCAGTGGGGCCGCGTCAGCATTTAAACCAGATGACAATCTCCGTGTCACAGTGATGTGGGTCAGAAACGCCAGAGAGCCGCCGGGCCTGCTCCAGCTGCTCTGGCAGAGCTTCCCCATGCGACTGCAACAAAACAACCAGCTCACCACTGCTGTGGTGTCCTTCTGTTTTTAACCCAACAGCTCCACAGACTCGAGTTTTCCCTCAGTGCAGCCACAGAGGTACACAAGCACATCGTACACTACAGGGTGCAGCTCTCACTTCCCGTAACAATAACCCTGCACCGTGAAGTTCCGCAGGTGGGTTTCCACGTCAGGACATCCCTGCACTCCCACAGCTCCCAACAGCTGCCCAGACAGAGGGTCCCTGCCCCTGGCCCCCTGTGGCTGAGCCCAGTGCCCCCACAGAGCTGTGCTTCAATGGGGACAGTTGGAGTGCTCACAGAGCAGCTCTGCTGGGAGGTGGCTGAAGGTGCTCACCCCTGTGGCACCTGGGCAGCTTCACCAGAGCAGCTAATCCTGGAGGGATCTGCATCCCCACCTCACCGCTGCACTGGGACTTCCATGCTTACCTCTGTGCTTTGTCCCACACAGCAACTCACAACATACACGTAAACCTGAGAACAACCCGTGTGACCCGTCCTACAAACACAGGCTCTGCTGGGGGCATCAGCCAGGCAAGGCCAGTGCACAGCAATCCTACAACGGGAGAGGGAAGTCTGGCAGAGTACAGAGAGACAGGTTGTTCATTCACTGTATGTCTTGCAATAAATCAGAAAAGAAGCCAAACCAAACTCCCAGTGGCCTCCTTTCCCTCACTCCTCCTTTGGGAAAGCAGCTCTCCTGGAAAAGGGCAGCCTTGCTCTTTACTGATGGCGAATGTGCTCAATGTGGCCCAAACCCACCACTCTTGCCCTGCTCTCTGGGCCTCATTTGTGAGCCGGCAGCAGCCAGCGAAGCGCGAGAGCAGCACCAGCACCCGCGGCAGGACAGGAAACCTCCAGCGGATCCGCCCTTCCTTCCTGCCCGCCCGGCCAAGTCCCACACCCCCGGCACGGGCAGCTCGCTCGGCACCGGGAGTGCTGAACCAAGCACTCTGCAACTAAATTTAGCGTTCCCATCTCACACGACCGCTTCGCAGAATCTCTGAAAAGCTGCTGCGGTTGTGAAGTCAAAGCTTGAGCAACACATGGTCGGAAAACCACCCAGATTTCTCCTTATCGTAACATTTTTCTAATCCTGGACTTTACCTTGCCCTTAAGGAAATGAGAGGCCCAGACTGACACAAGCCCTGTTGGGACCCCTGAAGCCCACTACTGAGTTCATCATTTGCAAAGAATAACCAACCTCTGAAACCACAAATCTGCTGTCTGAATGTTACAACATGCTGAAAGCCTGCAACAGTGGACCTGACACTGCAAATGATAGATCTTGGCACGTCTGGTCCCCCTGAAATGGGGGGACCTCTCCTGAAGAGAATGTGGTTCCATGCATTTAACTTTGTACTTTTTAACTGATTTTCTGTTACAAAGAAAGGCAGTCCAACCCCCTGCACATCACCTCTAGCAAGCAAACTTTAACAATTAGCTGTGACCAAGATTTTTTCTTCATAATTAGTGTTGCATTTTTTGGAATGACAAAAAGCCACCCATCCCCAGGAGCCACTTTTCCACGTGCTGGGTGAGGGATCATGTTTGGCAATTTCCTATTGCCAGACCCAGCTCAAACAGGACTGACCTTCCAGAGGCCTGTGGTCACAGGCACCTTCCTCTGCACCCTGCGGCAGAGCAGAGCGGCTGAAAAGTGCTTGTTCTTCCTGCCAGTAATAAAAAATCCACTCTAAACCACCCCCAGACCCTCCCCTCGGGCTGCACTGTATGGCTGAGCACATGGCTCCAGGCAGGAGCCTGAGCTGAACCATTCCATCAGCTCCAGCTCTAGCCCTGTGGGTTAGAGCAAGGTCCTGCACACATGGCAGACTGGCAACGTTGTCATTCCCACTCCTTGTAATTTCTCTTTGCTTTACAATGGTATCATTTAGGATCTATTTTTATTCAAATCCCCGGTGAGACGACTCAGGTCTATAAAGCCCAACTGGAAACTCTTTAGCTCAGCAGGAGCATGACAGCAGAAGAAAACAAGCTAAGAGGGTGTATTTTTCTTGGCTATTTACCCCACTGCTGTTCGGAATTACAGGCAGATTGAACAGTCACATCTTTTTCCTATTCCAGCTTTTCCCAGGCTGGTTTGTTGCATAACCCAAGAAGCAAATCTCTCAGTTACCACTTTTAGGGGTACTCCGAACTCCCACCCCTGACAGACACAGACACCGTGGGCAGCACAACAGCACAGCACTCCCACCTCTGGAGCAGTTGGAGAGGGAGGTAACACGTGCCAGCTTCTTCCTCCACTTCCCCTGGCCCAGCCTCACCAGCAGCTGGAATAGCCTGACCTATTGTTCATCAGGTCTAATACTATTGATGTTGGCTTAAGTTCACCCAGGAGGGTGAGATCCAGAGCTGGTGTAAAGGTGCCATCCTGGGCCCAGGAACCCAGCAGCATTCCCAGTTGCTCTGGGTCTGTTTTGTTTGGTTGTTGGGCTTGTGTGTGTGTGACTGAAATCTGATGGGCAGACTCCTGAATCACAGAATCACAGCTTGGTTTGGGTTGGAAGGCACCTCAAAGCTGAGCATCCAGGCTCAGCTGAACTCTCAGTGTTAGTGTGCAGGCCAGCTGTAATGGCAAATACTTTGACTATTTATCCACTCAGTGCAAGTGCAAGTCAGCCTTTCCTCACCTTTTCATTTTCGAAGAAAAGCAATCCCTTTTCCAGTATTCCCAAGAATCATTCATTGCTGTAGCTGTCAATGGGGTGGCATTGAAAAAATTACTGATCACTAATGGAATTACCTGTGATCCTGTGCAGCCACTTGAGACAAGCTATAAAAATTCCCTAGCCCCACCCCACAGGAGAGGAGCTGGTAGGTCCAGGACACTTCAAGGTGCTGGGAAAGACCCCACTGGGGTCTGAATGGACCCAGGGAAGATCAAACTGCCCCCGTGTTGAGGTGTGTGACCAAAGCCCCATCCCAGACAGGCAGCAGGGACAGCACAACTCCCAGGGAAGCTGGTGAGACTCAACAAAAAGACTATGAAGGAGAAAGCCTGAGTTTGGGTTAAACAGGAACGTGGGCAGCTTAGAATAAAGACCAGCATTGCTAAAATAAAGAAGGAAGGAACCGTTCTCACCAAGGCTCTCTCCTGCCCCTCATTTGCATTTCCCGATGCCAGCTCCCTGCTCCAGCATGGGAACGGTCAGACCAAGTGATGGATCTGCAGGTTTCTATGGTGATCAGCACAGAAATTGCTGCCCAGCCGTGTGTGAAGGAAAGCAGCCGTGTCAGGAACGGGGGATTCTACGCCGAGAGAAAACCCTGCCCTGGGTCGGGGGTGGGAGGTTGTGCTCACGACAGAAACCCAGCACTCACCAACCCGGGGTGTGCAGGACAGTGCAGGGAGGTGGGGACTCAGAAGAGGACAAAAACCCCCTATATAAAATAATAGTAGTTACCACTAAATAATTTCACAACATCATTTAAAAATATCGATACACACAAAGTATGTAATATTTCAAAATATCTGAAATATCGACTTCCTCTCAGCCTGTCCCGACCCCCACCTGGCTCCACCCTCCTGTCAGGGAGCTGGAGAGAGGGAGAAGGTCCCCAAAAACCTCCTCTTCCCCAGGCTGAGCCACCCCCATCAAGGGCTGCCAAGAGCTGCATGGAAAGGATGGATGAGAATCTTTATTACAGTCCCCCCAAATCAGAAAAACAACTCTGCACACGTATGTATTGATAACACCCCTGCAAGACAGCAGTTGTTGTGAAGAGTTCTTTTGAGAAATTAAACCCAAGAGGAGGGTTTTGTTCCTTAAATCAAGTATGACTTATTTGTGTTAATGAAACAGCAAAGCATGTAATGGTTGATCTCCAACAGCATGTGTCCGCTACAGTCATGAGAACAGGGCAAGTGACAAGTGGTAAAAAGGGATTAAATTCATGTACTTGGTAACTGCTGATTGTATAACCTGTGTAGAAGGGTCTGGGTTCATGTTCACTGTCTTCATGCGCCATGGCAAAACCCCATGTGTTTATAAAAGTGTCAGACCCTTACAGACCTTTATGTAAATCATAAAGCGAGGGAGAGAGGGCTGGCAAAAACCACCTCAGATCCCAACTGCCACACTCTTTAGACAGAAGCACTGATTCCATCTATTTAGGGTATTCCCTAAAGGGAAGTGTGGATAATAAAAATGAGCACTGGCAACAAGACAGACCTCATTAATTGATCCAGACTAAGCCACTGGCTGGCACTTCCCAGCTGAGAAACATCAAGTACCTTCCTCTTGAAAATCTTCCCCTGTGCTGTCTGGGAAGGTGATGGGCTAACACCACGAGTTAATGCACTTACTCCCTTCAGGAATCAGACTCAGAACCTGTCAATTCAGTACAACTTGGAATAGACACTGATCTAAGTTTAAAAATAAAATTTTAAAAAAAGGCATGTTTATTCTCAGTTTTTACCCAAACAGGCTCAGAAACACTAGCCAGTCTGGCAAAAGATAAATGGAGAAACACAAATGCCAACTCCTAAACTTATCAGGGAATTAGCAGGGCTGAGAAAATGGACAGAATATACACAATGATTTTCTTTTCTGAAGTCATTTGCTGCAGCTCTCGAGGCTGAATGAAGCAGCTGCAAACCTCCCCGGGGCAGCTGCTCCCGCAGGCCCCTCTCAGGCTCTCCCGGGCAGCTCCTGGTCCCGGCCCCATGCAGCAACCCCGGCATGGCCCGGCCTTCCCACAGCACTGGGAGCGTCCCTCTGCCACCCAGAGCCACACGACGCCCTCGTCCTCCCACAACAACTTCAGGAGCTTTATGTTTTCATATCTGTGTTTTGTCCTGTGCGACCCCAGTGCAGAGACAGGAGGAGAGGGACGGGCTCCGTCAGGCACCTCCCGCCCCAGCAGCTGCTGGGGCTTGGATCTGCTGCCCAGGAATTCTCACACAGAGCACCAACACCTCTGGACAATTATACAGCCAGCTGTATGAACACGTGGGAACCTGATGTTACAGACCTGTAGCACCAGAAGGTGCTACGAGCACCTGGCCAGACGGAATTGCCCCTGGGAAAGCTGCAAGTATGGAGAGTGAAACCCAAGGACAGGGCCATGGCACCACTCCTGCTCCCTCAGACACACCTGGAAACACACAGAAGGGGCATGTATTCAACATACCTGATCAATAAATGGTAGAGATCAGTAGCCCATAAACAATAAATCTATGAAGTTATTTAGTGTTATCTTCCAAATCATTCAATAACACCCTGAGGGGTGTGCCCTGGGGGGACTGAGGGGGCTGCAGCTGAACAGAGCATTCACCCACTCCTTGTTCAGAGTAATACCATGTGCTTCCTTCTCAGCACCCCCAGTGTGACTGCAAGCACTGCTGAGTTTTTCTGTTGGGGTAGAATGGGAGGAAGCAGAAGCGTGTGTGAAAGGGAAGAGCTGAGGGAGCCGAAAACAGAGAAGTGTCCTGAGATCTCCAAACACTTCCCCTGCACAGCCACGAAGGGAGGAGGCACAAGCACTGGCCAGAGGGAGCAGGGGAACGAGCACAGCGAGACCCCCGTACACGGGGAGCGGGCTGGGGGTGCTGGGGCAGGGGAGGATCCCCCCTTTGTGCTCCTCAGCCTCCCAAGGTCTGCTGGAAACAGGTTGAGCCCAGCCTGCGGGGAGTTCTCCGTGCAGGACACCAACTGGAGAGACAAGAGCCCCCTGAGATGGCCATCCCCTGGCTCCAACCACCAGGTGTTCTGTTGGGACACCCCAACACCTGCTGGCAGAGCTGGAGCAGCAGATCCAGGAGCAAGAGCCCCAGCCCAGCCATCAGAGCTGATCCCAGCCTTGCTAAAACCCATCCCCAGGGCAACATCAGCTTCCCATCACTGCAAAACAAGGGGCTGGCGTGGTGTCTCCCAGAGACAGTCTGCATAAATCAAAATCTGATTATGCTGCGTTTTGAATGTTAGATTTTCCACAAGATGGTGAAGCACAGCGATATATAATCTGTTTTGCATTGAATTAATTGAAATAAATTATCATAATCCTCCCCGAGTCTTGCAATCACTGTTTTCCAGATTGAACCTTCCCTGAGGATTTAAAAAAAAATATTTGCTTTTTCCATAAGGATAGTTATTAGACTTAAAAATACCTGCCCTTGGAAGAAAGCTGGAGCCCTGGCTGAGGACACACCTCATTACCTGTTACACACCACAGTGTAGGAGGGAAATGTTCCCTTTTTCTCCCCACTGCTGGCTCAGCCCTTTGTTAATTTGATGAGTGCTGTGATGGATCCCCACAAAAGCCCGTTTTGAAGTGAGTGTTTCATCTTGCAAAGAGATTGATTTGAAATTGACCCCATTTCAAGTGAATAGAAATTGTAACAGTTTCAAATTAATTCAATTTTGAGCCCACTCAAATCATACATTTGCCATCCAACCTCTGGATCCCAGAGAGTATATCCAGTTTTGTTCAGAGTGGAGGGTGGGGCCACACAAAGGAACTCATACTTCTCTTTGCAAAGTTGCTACAGCCTAGCACTTACACCAAAGCAACACAGCAGTTGCTTACTGAAGTACAGAACTGAAAACTGTTTTTTTTTTAATTTTGGAACACGTATGTTTTCATCTGTGTGACCATGTCCCCCTGCAGTGACCCACAGACTCAGGCTCACCAAGTTCCTGAGTGCAGAGGAGGCAGCAGGGCAGGAGGGAAAGGCAAGCTCAGGGCACCTTTGTTCTCCCTCCAGATCTGACATAGTTCAGGGGCTTATGTAGCTCTTGGCATCAGCTGAAAAACCAAAAAAATACAGTGACAGCCCCGTCCCAGTGCTGCTCTGACACAGCCCCGAGCAGCTGCAGGGTTTGGGATGTCTGGGATGCACCTCCAGCCTTGCTCCGAGGTGCCGTGGGCACTCCTGGGACTGCTCCAGCTGGGATGCTGCTCATCCCACGGGGCACCATCAGGCCTTGCCAGTTCAGGGCACTCACCTTCCAAAAATGTGAGCAACAGGCAGCCCTGTGCTCTCAGTGCTGCTGGCACAGGGGAGCAGGAACAGCCCCGGAAAGATCCCAAGGGGCTTCTCTTCCTTCCTGGCCACTACCCCAAGTGTTCCACCATATCTTTCTTTTGAAACAACCATATTAAAAATAATAATTATATACCTGTTGGCATTTCCAGATGGATTCACAATACACATAAACCCAGTATCACTTCAAGATAAGAAACACCCATAGAAGGGGGATAAAATAAATAGTTTACATTATAGACATCTGAAAATCTGGCTAAAGGCACAGGGGAGGGAAGGCTTTCTTTTATAATGAAATTACAACTTTGAAATAGGAGAAAGATCACACTCCTGGGAGCGTGTGAAATAGTCAAATGCAGCTGGGGTTAAATTTGCTTAAATAAGGCTCTGATTTCAGTGGGGTCACAAAAGAACAGGGAATTCAGCAGGCATACATGTACAGAATCAGAGCATTGTTAGTACACAAACACAACCACAGTCATGAAGTTATATTAACAAGTCTATTGTAGGCACAGTGATGCCCAACACATTTGTTTAGGTGTGTTTACATCCTGGAATAGCAGAGTTTGTGTCTCCATATGAGTATGAACAAACATGTTTGCCAAATGAACTCCAGTTCCCCATCAGTTAATTGTTGTTAACTCCTAAGTGCTGGAAACCCTGAGAGATGACAATGCAACACCTGAACAGCTGCCACCACGGGCACATTGAGCAACTCCAGCCTCACAAAGCCTATAAAGAACCCAGGAATATCCATCCCTGAGCTCTCAGTAGTTCAGTCCAGGCAGGTTTGGCTCACAAGGAACACAGAGGTGACACGAGCCTGGTTCCCTCTGCAGACAGTGCTGCCCACAAACCTTCCAGACGAGTCAGACAGGTCACAGTCCCTGCCACAGGTAAAGGCTGCACACCTTTAATCACCACGGGGACCTTCTGGTTTAGCAATGCCGAAAATTAATCTGTGCCAGGTCAAAAGTGCTTGAAAAGAATCCAGAAAACTCTTTTTAGGTGCTTATAATTGGCTAAGTAAACACACACCGACGTTTCTGTGCTACTGGTCTGATACTCAGCGAGTGTAGGCACACAGTTCCTGATTTTCTGTGCTGGCAGGAGAAAAATGTGGACGTTTCCCAAATTGTGGACACCAGATACAACTTTGTACGTATGCATAAATATTTATGCTCAGCAATCTGTAACTGTCACTGCAGAGGCTGAAGTACAGCAATACTGTAAGGGAATAAATGCCTCACTATCTGTGAACTCTAATTCACTCCAGGCTGACCCAGTTCTTTGGGAAATAAGCTTTTCCAAGCTGTTTCTTTGCTGAGAGTCCAGGCCTTGGAAATATCTTAAACATACAGCGGTCTCCTTAAACTTTATTGCAAAAATATGTGGAGTGCATGGCATGTATTTCTGGAATCTGGGCAGCTTGTGCTATACAGAAACTCAGAGATGTGAATCTCCTGCCTATTTTTAACTTTAATTAAAGGAAAAACCAAGGACCCAACAACCCAAGGGAAAGCAAAACCCACAGTAAAGCAAACATAATGTTTGAAACAAGAAACCCAGTAGAAAATAGACAGCCAATCTGGGATGAGGCAGAGTATCCCAAAAAGAAGGGAAATCAAGGTCTCAACACTAGAAATGCAGTGACTCAAGCACTTTGTTAGCAAGCTTTCATCTTAACTTTGTTCACCATCAGTAAACTTGGCAGCAAACTGCCCATATGAAATAGAGGTCTGTGATACTGCTGCAGTTCATTCAAGGGATAAAGCTATCACTAATCTCATTCTGAAGCACACAGGGCTCCCAACTCCCCTGGGTCACACTGCAACAATCATCACTATAAAGTTCCACACAGATTTAAAGATATTTTGGTGATTAGTGGCGTAGGGAAACTCAGTCTAAACATCAAACTCACCCTTGGTGAACACACTAATCGTGCAGACTTTCTTTGCACTTTTGAATCTGCTTAGCACCACAAAGGGGGCGAACCCATTAAATCCACAACACACACACAGAAGGACATTTTGTACCCAAACCAGAAAAATGGAACCCATTTCTCCCCAGCTGCCCCTGCCCCCAGCAAGACATCCTGCTTCCTGCCCTTCCACACAGCCGTGTCTGGCATTCAGGGAACCTGGCAGTGTGTGTGCTGCTTCCAGTGCCACCCCACAGACCCACCCCACAGTCCTACCCGCAGATCCCTGCCCTTCCCAGCCAGGATTTCCTCAGCCCTGTGCTGCTACCCCTGGATCACTCTCCCTCTCTCCTGGCAAGGCAGGGAGGGACAGTGTTTGATGCACTGAAGGTCACAGATGTTTATGTACAACACCCCCCCAGAGTTCCCTCTGCTGCAGACATGGAAAAACCCCACACAGCTCACCCCCCGCTCAGCCCCGAGCCTGGAGCAGCACCTGGGCGGGTGCAAGGGGCACAACCACAACCCAGCAGTGGAAGTCAAACACAAGGCACATTAAGTGTTTCCTAAGAACTACAAAAAGATTCAGTTTTGACCTCTAAAATGTATCTATTTTATGCTTCTACAGAGAGTATTTCTGGAATATCTGCAGAGACTCATCTTTCAAGTTACCTCTCTGGACAGGAGTGGATACAATGGACCTCCACCCTGACTGCTGAAATTGGGATAACTGCAGTAACATTGTAGAAACAAAGGATTAGATGAATATACCAAAAAATGAGGAACTGTGAAGGGACATCTGCTAAAAATGCTGACCCGCACCTTTTGCAATACGTAATTCAAAGAAAAAAACCCAACCAGCTTCAATTTCAAATTAGTTTTCTCCCAAAAGTCCATTTACAACCATCCCCAAAGTGACCTCAAACATTCCCAACCACGTAGTATCACAAATTAACAGGTCTCTATCAAAAGGCAAAAACTTTAGCAATTTTTGATCATTTTGACCAGTCCAGTTGCTGCAGCATTTCTTGCACAATCGTTATCAGTCTGTCAAGCAGAGGAGAAACATCTGGGATCTGTCTGTACCTGGACATCAAATCCATTCACTAAGCACTTTATTTTATATAGTTCCCTTAGGGAACTTTGTAGAAATAAACAGGAGTTTAAATCATTAAGGCTGAAGTTACATGTCAGGCACCATTTTCCTAAAACTCTCTCTCTGTCAAGGTCTACCAAAACAAAGCTATGGCTTCTTGATCAGAGTCTCCTCTTCGCCCAAACCTCCAAAAGACCTCAGACTGCCAAAACAGAATAAAGTCATTACAGAACAGCTGTTTCCAATATTTTAAGACTTACTTGAACAACTTGCAAGTTCTGGTTAACTGACTTCTAATTTTACAGTGGTTGCTGCAGGATCTGAGACTTGTTGGATAGTGCAGGTTGAGGATTTACACACAGGATGTGCTTTATGCACAGTATGTCACCTCTGGCACTGAGAGCACCAAAGCAGCCCTGGTGTGTGCTGGAGCAGTTGTGCCCTTGGGAAAGGTAAAACACTTCCCCCAGGGAAATAACAGTGGCTGTTCTGGAGCTTTCTGCAGGTCCAGCTCTGCTCTGGCCCATCCTTTTTGACCAGTTCAGGTTTCCCTGGGTGTTTCTTCAGTGTGATAATGACTGAGATCACCTGGTCTGAGATCATCTGTGGTAGGGCAGGAACTCCAGTTCCAACCCCAGTGAAGTCAGAGCACACACACACACACACTGACTCTTACTTGGGAAACACAGCAGGCTTCTCGATTATAAACAAACCCTTAGTCCACACAAACCCCAAAATAAACAAAAAACCCAAACCCCAACACACCCAACCCAGCAACACACTTGCACCCCATTTCTCACCACTGTAACTCACTTGAATATCTTTAGCTGTTTGTACTAAAAACCTGCTCTCAGATCCCTCTCCTCTGCTGCACACACAGTTACCCAGGACTGTCAGCCCCAAACACAACGTTCTGGAAGTTGGGCAGATGTGGATTCCTACAAAAATGAGGTTCTAGAGCTTTGTGCTGCCACAATGAGACAGGAAGGGGAATCTTTGACACACACATTTTGCAAGAGGCTGGAAAGGCTGCAGGAACAGGCTGTAAGCACTGTAGGAACAGGCTGTAAGCTGTGAACACCAGTGTGTAAAACCATTTCCCCTTGGAACAAAGTTCATAACACGTTTGCTTCCAGAGCAAGGTTGAAATCCCACCAGAACACAAAGAGCACTGCCCAGGGGGACAGACAGGGAGGGTCTCTAAGGAAGGTGTCTGGGTCCCTGCTATACAAACCTGGAGAGTGACAGAGCTTCCAACAGCAGACGAGCTCCAGCCGTTCTCCACTGGCCTGGTGGGGGCTGCCCATGCATTCCACAGCAGAGGAGCACATGTGCCACTCCTGTCCATGCAAAATTCTGAAAGTACATGGAAGTTTCTGCATTTTGTCATTCCTCGAGGAAATGTGACCCCGAACGACACCTGCACACAATGAGTACCCAAGTGAGGAAGTCATAAAGAGCCAGCTGCCCTTTATTTAAAATGCCCTTTGCAAACAACTTGCTTTACATTCTTTTGAGAGAAGCAGAACTGCCAGAATCCCACAGCCACAGAATTCCACATCAGCTCCAGCACCATCAGCATCAACAAAGCCTGAGCATCGTGTTGAGAGAACTGCACTTGTGTTGGGACTGAGGCTGAGAACACGGCACGGTTACAGTCACGGACACTGGGATACCAGAGACACTTTCTTGCAATAGAACAAGCTTGGACTTTTAAAAATACAATCATTATGTACAGCAAAATATGTGGCCACAAGACCAGCCTTAAACCAAGGCGTTGTTTACACAATTTCTGCACTGTCAGGAAATATTTTGGCCGGGAATGTCATTTTTCTTCCAAAACAATTATATATTTGCAATTCTCACTGTGAAAAGAGCAATATACCACCTCTGTATTGACACGGGTGCAACATATTCCCACAGGGAAAAGGAATAAAAGAGTACCTTTATATTGATACAACATTTCCCTCAAGTGTCGAAGCTAATATAGCTTTCATTACTCAGTCAAGTTAAAGCAGGATGATTTTTTTTCAGACTTTTCATAGACAAGACCTACATTTAACAAGCACCAAAACACTTCAGAGTATTTGGAAGATCAGACTACTGAGCTCTACACTTTGTACTGTCCTCACCAATCTTATAGAACATTAAACAGCCAAATACATTTAAACCCCTGATCAGACCATGCCATGGCTGCTTAAATGCTTCACTGGTTAACACACACACCTTTTGGGCCAGAACCAGAACGTACCAAAGGCCCAGCAAAAGGTAGAGCTCAACAGGCTGCCCTCAGCTGCTCTGCCAGGCTCAGCAAAGCCGGACTTTGTGTGCTACAAACACCCGTTTTTGCCTTGTCCTCAATGACAGCACAGGCAGTGGGGACACAGAGGCACTGGAGAACATGAGGGATCTGCTGGTCCTTGGGGAGGACATAAAAAATACCTGCTTTTATCAACCAGAACAAGCTGCTGTCCATACACTGACCTAGAGCAAGGCCTGCTGGGCGCTAGAAGCCCTACATTCCCATGGAATTTAAGGCAAAACTGAACCATGGCAGTAGCTGAGATGTGCATTTATGGCATTTTTATCTAAAACTTCAGACATGCAGTTTTTAAGCTGCAGATGTGGCAGCAGTCAAGCTTCCTTAGCTTCCAATGCAGTACTTGGGTTAAGAGAAGCCCCTGCCAAGAAGAGTTATTCCCCTGCTCTCCCAACACGGGAGTCCTCTGGCTTCCAATTCATTTTTAGGAATTTCTGGAACGAGGTTTTTGATTTTCACTTAAAAATGGGGGCTGGATCAATATTTCTGTTACAAGGCAGAGGCAGCAGTGAGGGACCAGCACCAGGGCTGCCTCCTCCAGCCCTCAGTTTGGGCTGGGATTGTTACCAGTGAGACTGACACAGCCCCAGGGATGGGATCAGAGCAGGTCCTTGTGGGGGGACACACGGAGCTCAGGAGGAGACACATGTTTTCAGTATGTAGGTATTCCAAATTTTCAGTAGATATTTGACATTGCCACAAAAAGTGTCCAATTCTGACTACAGCACAAATTACAATATTCATTTCAATCACTGGGATTTCAATACATAAACTAACACCACACATTGTTCTTCCAGTGCTGAGGCACAAAGTTTTCCTACTTAAAATGACCAGATTTACAGAGGAATCATGGTAGTTAGTTTTCTGTTGGCTTGATTAAAACCCCTTTTACACAGCATTGCTCAACCTTTGTTTTTGTGATGTAAGACAACTTCAAGTCTTCTTGGGATGGGGGCAAAAAAAAAAAGGAAACAAAAGAGTCCCAGGTTTCATGTGCAAACCTTTAAAGAAGAGGCAAAGAGGAAGATAATGGGGGTAAACACACTCCTTGAATCTTCCAGCTGAGGGGAGGCACAGATCTCCTCCCAACCCAACCCTCAGCAAACCAGGAAACAAATAAAGATACAATTTATAATTTTAAAGGGTGATAATGCAACGAAATTAAAAGCTTAAATTTCATAAATAATTGACCTTTAGAATTTCACCCCAATAAACCACCTTGCTTCTAGAAAGGAACAAGGGCCTAACCTTACAAGGGCTGTTGCATTAAGGGCACGCTACCTTCCTAAAGCTTCCTCTGAGCACAGCCTTCCTCTCACAAGCTGGCATCACACTGGGCCAGGACCTGAGGGCAAGCAAAATGACTAAATGTTAGGTAAAACAGCAATCTTCTGTTTTGCATGTTTTTTAAACACTGTCCTTAGCTAAATCAACCCCCCACCTTTCACTGCCACTGAGATATAAAGGCCTGTGAGAAAGTCAGTGTTTCGTGTGATACATAACAGTGCACAAAGTTGTTTTCTAAAAAACAGGATTTGTATTAAAATGGATAGACATCTCTTCAATGCATGTCTGCAATTAAAATGACAGTTGTTAGAATTTTCTTGGTACATCACAACGATAAGATTTCCTTCTTTGCTGGCTGGAGGTACATCCCATGACAAAATCAAAGGGAAAAAGAACAACAACAACAAAAAAAGCCCCCCCCCCTCAAAATCCCAAAAGGCTAAATTCGTGTAAATTTGAAGTAAATGAAGTCCGAACTTGCAAGACATGGAAATAACAGTTAAAAGGCTCAGATGGAAATAGGAAATAAATTCCACTAACAATAGGCCCTTTTGTCCTGCCTTGCTCGGTGTGATTACTGCAAGGAAACTGTTAAGTAGTTTTTGGAGTAGTAGATAATGGGATTCTGTGGAGCTTTCACAGGTTGGCACCGGCTGGAACAGCTGAGTTTTGAAGGCACTCTGCAGACACAGGGCTGCTGTTGGCCCTGCATCACTCATAGGAAGTCTTTGCACTTGAGAGAGCTAGTCATCAAAATCAGTTATTGCCAACCCAAACCCAAAACCCCTCGGCACAAAAAGCACCATCGCTCCCACCCGCCAAAGGAAAAACCAAAACCACAACGAAATCACACACACACGCACGCCTCAAAAATTGTGCAGATTTGTAACATTTTCACAGCTGATTTAAAAAAAAAAAATAAACCAAAAACAAATAAAACAAAAACCAGGAGAAACCCACCACGCTACCGCTCTCCTGCAAACTCCCATCCGATACAGCAGGTAAACAAAATAGAGCATTATTCCAGGGATATCGGCAGCGCTGCCCGGCGCCCCGTGCCTGGCAGCACCGTCCGGGTCACAGTCCCAGTTCCATGTGCAACTCTCCGGGCGGGACGGCCCCGCACCGCCGCCCGCTTGCATAGAGACCCGGGGAGGGCGGGCGCGGGGCCGCGGGGTGGGCACCGCTCCCCGGGGGTGTCCCGGGATGCCGGCACCGCTCCCCGGGGGTGTCCCGGGATGCCGGCACCGCTCCCCGGGGGTGTCCCGGGATGC